>NC_084973.1:29942863-29997553 GCF_963691925.1 Scomber scombrus
AATAAAAGGACTCAATAATATAATAATATATAATAAGCACAGGAGAAGAGAAGTGTTTTTAACCTGGATCAAGTAGGCTGGATGCTTGTCGATATGTGTGCACTCGAATTTTCTGAATGAACCATCTGTGTGTGTTTCTATGTGCATTCAAACACCAACAGGTGGCAGCAAACACCTCGCAGCAACCCCAGACAACAATAAGTGTGTCAGAGAGGAAAGATCCCCCCCCCCCGCCGCCCCCCTCTGCTATAGAAACAGGATGTGTCCAGACATGGGGGTTTATACAGTCATGTGATCCTGCACTGCTCCTCCTCATCTCTTATGTAATCCCCATCTCAGCCATGTGCTCCCCTTTATAACCACTGACCTGAATATGATAATTGTGACCAGTTACCCGCAGAAGTAGACACATTTTCTCCTATATACTCCTACTCCCCCCCCCCTCCCTTACCCCTTACTTTCTATCAGCTGACATAGACGACAGAGGTTGACTAAAGGGTGATGTTGCACTACGAAGGAATGAAAATCTGTTGAATAATGTGGTGGATTCTCCAGCCTACACACACACACACACACACACACACACACACACATGCCTTTGTTTCATTGTGGTTCAACAAAATGCAGCAGCTGTCACACCACTTCCTCGTCTGCAGTGTCTTGGTAAAAAAAAAAAATCACATTGTTTTTAGCCACTGCGCATGATCATTAAAATTAAATGGGAGTGTCATGAGATCAATTTACGCTTACTGAGGAAGCAACAGCTGTAATAACTCATGCCTTTAAGAAAAAAGATCACCAACACTGTTTAGGGCTAAACAAAGATCTCTGATAAGTTTTTTTTTTTTAAATATAATAATGAAAAGGTTGATGACTAAAGCTGAGGATTGCCCAATACTTCAGTGTGTAGCCTGAGGTCTGTTTATTGGTCTGAATTCTTTCCAGTTTGTTTTGTGTTGTTCTTCCTCAACCAAACTCCTCGGACTGTCTGTCAGTCACACCACCAGTCGGCACAGATGAGCATTGTCTGGGCCGCTAATTATGGAAGTTCAAACATGCTGGGAAAAAAAAAGTATATAGGGGAGAACGGGGTTGGTAGTCACACTTTTTACTTTCTTTTGAATTCCTTATAAACTGTATACTGAATAAATTGAAAGGCTAAAGTGTCAGGTAGGAATAGAAATAGTCTTATTCTCCTTCAGCTGATTCTGTTTTAAGAGATATGAGCCCTCTAATGGCGCTTTTCCACTACACAGTTCCAGCACGACTCGCCTCGACTCAGCTCGACTCGGCTTGACTTGTTTTTTTTTGCGTTTCCACTAGGGATAGTACCTGGTACCTGGTCCTCTTTTAATACCTTTGGTGAGGTTCCAAGCGAGCCGATACTAATGGCGCTTTTCCACTACACAGTTTCAGCACGACTCGCCTCGGCTCGGCACGGTTCCTTTTCCATTACAAAAAAGTACCTACTCAACGTGGGCGGGGTCGTCATAGCACGGCTCCGCGAAACTGCCGTGACTTCGTTTTATGCGCGACACAAAACACATAAACAATGGAGGACATGGAGGCAGTGGTGTACTTGCTGCTGTATGAGGCTTTCTGTCACACACAAAGCAAGAAAATTGAGCCGTATGGCTGTAACTATGGTAACGCTGCTGCCGGTATTTAAAAATGCCGGGTTTGATTCTTGTGTGGGACGGCTCATGACGCTTCCAGCGACAACTCTTCTGACCAATCAGCGGCCAGCAGTGTGTCGCCGTCACATTTTAGTATCGGCTCGGCTCGCTTGGAACCTCGCCAGAGCAGGTACTAAAAAAGGACCAGGTACCAGGTACTTTCCCTAGTGGAAACGCAAAAAGAACCGAGGCGAGTCGAGGCGAGTCGTGCTGGAATGGTGTAGTGGAAAAGCGCCATAAATGTGACGTCAACAGACTGCCGGCCACTGATTGGTCAGAAGAGTTGTCGCTGGAAGAGTCATGAGCCGTCCCACACAAGAATCAAACCCGGCATTTTTAAATACCGGCAACAGCGTTACCATAGTTACAGACATACGTCTCAATTTTCTTGCTTTATGTGTGACAGAAAGCCTCATACAGCAGCAAGTACACCACTGCCTCCATGTCCTCCATTGTTTATGTGTTTGTGTCGCGTATAAAACGAAGTCACGGCAGTTTCGCGGAGCCGTGCTATGACGACCCCGCCCACGTTGAGTAGGTACTTTTTTGTAATGGAAAAGGTCTGTCCTGGAACCGTACCGAGTCGATTCGAGCCGAGTAGTGCTAGAACTGTATAGTGGAAAAGCTCCATAATATGTCTTGTGCACTTGTGACAACCGTCCCCATCGACAATCTTAAAACAAGTATTTAAAATGTTTAGTTTCATTGAAATACAACAACATAACACATCTTCTGCACCAAGAGAACATAAACAGGAAAAATCATTCCTTAAAGTGCATTTTCTAAATCCTTCTATAACAATATTATGCATTTTTTTTTAACTCTCTGACTGTCCTGAGCTTTACATCTGGAGGAGTTTGGATCTTGTTTGTCTTTTTTAACTTAAAAGAAAGAAAGAACTCGATAAATCACACTATATATGTATATAAGCCGACATGTGACAACCAACCCCGTTCTCCCGTACATGAAAAATTAAGCAGGAAAAAACAAAAAGCGTGACTTTCGCCTTTCTAGATCTTTCTCAATCTTAAGTCTCTTTTATAGATTTGCGTTGTTGTAGACTTCTTGTAAACTGTGATCGTCAGTCAACACCCAAATACTGATCCAATCTGATCTTAAATGATCTTAAGTGTTCTTGCTCCATCTGTTTTTTCTTAATCTCAGGATATCTCAGTACTTAGTGTGGACTTGGGGGTAGACACATATCCCAACGTGCATTTCACAACCAACCGGAGATAATTGCAGAGGAAGTTGTGAAATTAATGTAATTATGATATAATTCATCTGGGCAGCTACAGTGGCTGGTGGTTGGATGTGGCAATGTATTAAAAGGTGCTGATGAAATCTTATATACTTAATATTCTTATGCACTTAATACTGCACAATTGGTTTGGCTAAAAGATGAAGTTCAGGTTCATGTTTTTATTGGTTTAATATTATACAAAGTGCTGCCTCTGTGTGATACTTCCTATAATTTACACAGATAGGTCCACATTTTTAAAAAGATATATATGCATAAAAAGCAGTGCAGTGAAGATAACAGCTGTACCTGTTTACCCACATCATGACAGTCTGAAAAAAAAGATTATTTGTGAGTTTTAACTTTTGATTTAAGACCATATTTTGACACAACAGGTGTAGCTGCAGGTGTGTGTTACCAGAGCATGCCTGAGCTAAGAGCACTGTTACTGTAATTACACTGAGTACTGCGCCTTCGGACACAGTATCATCTTTGATTGATAACCATTGTATCTAGCATCTTGACCACATATACAACTCCCACTGTCTCAAAAAAAGACCTAAAGCATCCTCGAAGACCCATTGCACCCAGGACACACACACTGTTTGAACTGCTGCACTCAGACATTACAGGACAGTTAAAACACAGAAAAGCAAGTTAAAAAAACTGTTTTTATTCTAAAGCAATAAATGCTCTAAATGCTCCAAAAACCTGATCCTGTAATAACTGCAACAACAATGTTGAGTGTAATATTAAAGGGAATCGTGCAAATATTGATGGCAGTGAGTAAAATGTCGTGTGTGTATTATTTACATATTTATTGTGTATTTATGTATGTAAATGTATGTGTATGTGTATATGTGTGTATATATGTGTATATGTATGTTTGTATATACATGTATGTGTATCCTTTTTCAAAATGTATTTATGTTTATGAAACTACATACTTTATGTTTATGTTATAATGTTATACTTTATATGCATTGTGCACTTTTATGGTCAGACCCCAGGAAGAATATTAATTTTTTTCATTATTATTTCTGTGCTTGTGTATGTATGAATAGGTATGTCTATGTATGTTTATATATGTGTATGTATAGGTATAATTTATATATATACTTTTTTTTTTTTTTTTTAATTTTTACTACATGTTTATGAAACTACATACTATATGTAATGTTGTAATGTTATATTTTACATGCACTTTTATGCTTATGGTCGGACTTAGTTTTTTAATTACTAATTTATTTTATTCTTTTATAAGCACCTTCTTCCTTTTTTTTTAACTTATGATACCATAACAATTGCTTTTGCTTTCAATTTCGTTGTACATGTATAATGACAATAAAGACTATTCTATTTAATATATGTTTTATATAATAGTCCTTCATTTTTAAATGTCTAAATAAGTCATGATTTATTCAATCACGTTTTTTTAATCAAACACAATTTCATTCATTCATTCATTTTTTTCTCTCCATTTTTCTACCATTAACAGTCCTCCATACTTCTCTCCTTACACCAATCATAACAATAGGAGGGGGCGGCGCCACGTCAGGTTAGGTTGTCACTCTCTTCGGGTAAATACGGTAAAAAAAAAGAAAAAAAAAGAAAAGAAAACCCACCCACTTATATTTTGAAGGCTGCACACAGTTTGGGGAGAAGTTTAACACTTATAGCCGAAGATGAGAGCGGAGGTGACACAGATAAACCCGCTGAAAACGTCCTGATACTCGCTTTTGCGCCGCTTAAAAGGTTTCGGAAAAAAGGGCGATTCGACTTCGTTTCCAGCCCACCTGCGTTCGGGAACGTTCGGCTCCACTCGGAACTCGGGACTCGTTTAGCCGAAGCTAGAACGAGAGCGAGCTAACCAACCTAGCCTCGAGTGAAGTAAAAAAAAACCAAGTCGGCGGCGTGCAAATCTTTTGTCTTTTGTGCTATTTCTGGAGGTGCTACCAAGCCCAAAATTGGATATAATCAAGAGGAGGTGTTGTCGATACTGGTGCCAGCTACATTTGTTGTCCCTGCTGCCCTTTTTTCCTCATTGTTGGGGAAGAAAGAGAGGAGAAGAGGAGGAGGAAGAAGAAGGGGGGAGCGTCCTGGACTGCACAGCCGAGTCCATGCATGTTAGCATCGGCTGCAGAGCCACAGCTAACCCTTATATATAAACACACACACACCTCTTTTTTTCTATGTGTGTGTGTTTTTTTTGACACAATATAAGAGTGGGTGCATGCATAGGTGCAAGCTTTTTTTTTTTTTTTTAGAGGGGAGGACCTGTCTGGGTTGTATCACCCCCTTAATTGAAGCTTGTACCTGTGTGTATTAATTGTACTTTTTTGTTTTTTTTAATGTCGTGTCACCAGACAGTGAGTAGTAGTCGTCCCTGCAGAAGAACCAGACGTGGAGCATGCAGGAGAAGAAAAGACATCAGATAAGTAGATAAAGGGGTGGGGGGGGGAAGACACATCTGAGTTAAGATTGGGGGGTAAAGTAGTAATAGTAGTAGTGGTGGTTTATTCCCCCTACACCCACTAACCCTAATTAAAGAGGGGGTTTGCAAGTTTTTTGGATTTTTTTTTTTTCCTTTTAAATCTTGGACTTTGAGGAAGTTCCAACACAAGGATGAAGAAGTTTTCCAGGATGCCAAAGTCAGAGAGTGGAGGGCTCGGAGGGGCGTCCGGTTCCTGCTCCAGCTCAGGAGTCAGCAGCTACTTGGGGAAAGTGTTTGCAGTCGGTCGGTTTCAAGTCACCGTGGAGGAGCTGATAGCAGAGGGTAAGCGTAAAGAAACTGTGGGACACACACACACACACACACGCCAATCCTCTCCTCCTCATCTTGTATGTGGAGAGAGAGAGTAACACACACACCTTCAGTATTGTTCATTTTAAGGGCTTATAATAGTTTTTTGTGTTAAAACTTTAAATATATTCCTAATTTTGGGACACACCCGCCATCCTCTCTTCCACTTCCTCTTCTTCTTCTTGTGTGAAGAGATAGAGAGTAACACACACACACACACACACACACACACACACACACACACACACACACACACACACACACACACACACACACACACACACACTCCTCTCCTTCAGTATTGTTCCTTTTATGGGTTTATAATAGTTTTTTTTGTGTTGAAACTTTATATATTTCGAATTTTGGGACACACCCGCCATCCTCTCCTCCTCTTAGACAGTACAGAGTAACACACACACACACACACACACACACACACACACACACACACACACACACACACACACACACACACACACACACACACACACACACACTCCTCTCCTCTCCTCCAGTATTGTCCCTTTATAGATTTATAATAGTTTTAGTGTTAAACCTTAAATATCTCTTAATTTCCACCAATAAATGATCTGCAGAGTGACTAAAAGATTAACTTCACTCCCCAACTTAAATTTAGGACACCAAGTTTTTAAATGTGTAACTTCTTTCCCCACCACCACCACCACCACCTCCTGTACAGCTGCACGTTTACATCCTGTTACAGCTGCTCCTCAGAAGAAGAAGAAGAAGGAGGAGGAGGAGGAGGATAAAGGAGGGGAGGGGGTCTCTTATGTCAACATACTGCATGTAAAGATTCAGCCATTACAATCTCCACTTCTCTCTCTCCTCTCTTCTCTTTTGCAGCTTTTTAACATGCACACAACCTTTTTTTTAATACCGTTAGCAATGAGCTGAGAGACACAATACTCCGTGTGTCAACATATACTAATTCGATTAGATTGCATAACATTAAAAAACAAGTAAGAGGCATGGCTTGTTGGGTACAAATGCATAAAGGATGAGCTTATGCAATATCTGTGACTCTTTGAGGATGTTGACGAGCTTTACTGGCAACACTAGAAACCCCTCCCCCCCCCCCTCCTATTCCTCTCTTCTTCTTCTCCTCCATGAGTTAACAAACACTCCATGTACAGTCAGACTAACATAAAATGAGGAAGTGTGAAAACAAACATGTTCTTTTTATTTCTTTCCCTCACAGTACTCATCACACACTGAGTATTAATTGGAAACTTCATTTGATTTATAGCGAAATTCAACCTCAAGCCAATTTTTTTTCTTGTCTAATTGGTCGTTAAGGGGCTTCGCTCTGCGCTCACTAAGAGGAAGTTATAGTTGTTAGTCATATTTTTACAGTTTGTATTACACAATAAGGCGATTTACTTATTAAGACATTAGAGGGAAGAATGTGTTGTGAGATCTCTCCCAAATTGAAATAATACTCACATGTATGCTTTTAGTCTTTAACATGCACTAGATTTTAATAGAGACCTCTGCGTTACCGGCTTTATAAATGTACTGGAGAGACAGTCACTTAACTAATTCATTACTTAAATTATGTCTCTATCATTCGAGCATTTGTTAAATCAAGTTCAGCCTTAAAAGTTTAAACTTTGGAGGAGTTTCGTTCAGTAAAAAACATTCATACATAGCTCCTCTCTATCTATAAAATCATATAAAGCATTAAGTTAAGTAGATTTTAAGTGTGTACTGCTACTACTATTATCCCAGTATTTATTTAACGTGCACTAGATTGAAAAAGACACTTCTGCATTACTGACTTTAAACATGTACTTTAAACATGTAGAGACAGTTATTTAACTATTATTATCCCTATGTGTTAATGACTTTAAAAAATGGAGGGAAGATTGTACTTAACTAATTCATTACTTAAAATCTGTCTCTACTATTTGAGCATTTGTTAAATGAAACTTGGATGAGTTTAGTTGGGTAAAAACTACTCTCACATAGCTATTATCTATCTAAAAAGTCATATAAAGCATTAATTTAACTAGATTTTAAGTGTGTACTACTATTATTATACCAGTATTTATTTAACGTGCACTAGATTTAAAAAGACACCTCTGCATTACTGACTTTAACTGATTCATTCCTTAATTCTGTCTCTATTATTGGAGCATTTGTTAAATCAAGTTTAGCCCAAAAAGTTTAAACTTAGGATGAGTTTCGGATCATATAAAGCATTAATTTAACTAGATTTTAAGTGTGTACCACTACTATTATCCCAGTTCCCGTCATCATTTCTCCTGAGTCACCAGCTAAATGAGAGGAAGCACGGACCATAAACTAGAAAGGCTTGATACGTGACAGACATGCCTCTTCAAGTAACACAAGCTTGTAAACACGCTGTAAACCTGTTCTAAAAGACACACACACACACACACACACACACACACACACACACACACACACACACACACACACACACACACACACACACACACACACACACACACACACACACACACACACGCACACACACACACAACTCTTCCGGGAGGCAGTCATGAGCTTGTGTCATCATGTAATCATGTGCAGTGGCGGCTGTGGCTGTTTTTTTTTTTTTTTGGTCATCAGAGAAACACAAGATTACGTTTATGACCGTTGCTCATCGTTCCGTCCCAAAGGTAAAAGAGAGAGAGAGAGTCGAGGTTTGCTATCCGGGGCGGCACAGCGATGGGGTTAATCGTATAATTTAGTGTATTTTAGTTTCTGCAGTTTTGGAAATAAACACGACTCCAAAAAGTAGGATTGTTGTCTCTCTCAGTGAGAGCTACTATTGTTTTACTCATGACTTTTATAGAGGTTTAAAGTGCTTAATCCTTAGATACAGTTCATAATCTGACTCATAATTAGTAGGTAATATTAATTAATTAACTAATTAATAGGTCAGACCCTAAAAAAACTACTGACAAGTGGACACATTAAGTCAAATAATAAGTAAAAACAAACAATAAACAGTATAAAACAAAGGTATTAACGCTCACATATTGTTTATATTGACTATAATTAGGATTTACACCAATTCACATTAATAAATTCACCCATAAGTCATTAATAAATGTTTGATTAATCCTTAATAAAGGAAAAAAAAAGACATTTAAAATCACTGTATTATGATCCAGGAGAATATTTGATATGATTTATGGCATTTTTTAAATAGATTCAGGTCAAATTTGTACATTTGCATTAAAAAAGATGCACAAAAATAAAAATAATGACGCAATTTACTCCCATTTTTGTATATTCAGAGTCACATTAGGAAAAGTCCACCTTAAATAAATGTGTATAAGGTGTTTTTACAGCTCTGAAATGTAAAAAATGGGTCAAAGTTGACTCTGAATAGCATGTAAAGGGTTAAAGGTGTAAAATCTGCTTCAGTAAATAAGCTCCAACTTTATTTTTACAGCACTTTAAACACAACACAGTTGATCCAAAGAAGGAAAACAAACACAATAAAGAGAAAGTATGATTGTAAAAAGCACTATAACAACATTAATAATAATAATAATAAGGTTGACTTTTACTTTATTTAGTTAGGAGACTTTTTATTCAGAGTGAAAGTTGCAGCTTATTAGCGATGAAAAGCATGTGATGTGATATTTATACAGCAGCAAAAGCAGCGAGGCCTAGAATCCAAACTCTATTTTTAAAAGTGGAAAAGTGTGCAACAGGTTAAACCAGGTGACTCTTTTTATATTCTTACAGTCATTTAAGTTGCTGAGAGCTTTTGTTTCTATTCAGTTCAATGGCTTTATTGTCATTAAGTGTCTGCAGCGGTAATAATAAATAACTTTAATGACTTTAAAATGCAGAAATTACATACATTAAGAGCTTCACATTAAAAGGAGCATAAAGAAAGTGTTAAAAAAAGAACATAAAATAAAGAGGAAAGAAAGAAAAACTGCTAAAAAATAGAATAAAACAACATATAAAATCAAGTAAAATACAACTTTTGAAAGAAGTGCAGTAGTGACTGATAGAAAAACTAGTGAAAATCTAAAGTGAAATAAAAATATTGAGCGATCTGGCTTCTCTGATTATATAAAAGTCGTTTTTTGTGGTGTAATTGATAAAGTCTGGCACATTTTTCTTCCTGCTGTTGTTGTGAAACCTCCAATAAACCAGCAGCAGATGATCGCAGTGTTCTCAAAAGGTAAATAGTTGACAACACACAGTAAACATAACTGGGTCCGTGAGGTTTTTTTTGTGTGTCCATGTGGTTTAGTCAAATTTAAAAGGGGTTAAAATGTGAAAATAAACGTATGAATAACTTGCACACAATCTTTTTTTGTGGACCCAGCATCAAATTTCTGCTTTTAATCCATTTTGAGAGAATATATTAGAGGATTATGGTAAAAATGTCTAAGTGGTGTAACCATAAAAACTTTGTACCAAATAATTCAACTTGCTTAAAAACAGTAAATTGTCAATAAAACACCATATCAACTAGTTTGGCATGATCTTACATTATAACTTTTATATTAAATAAAGGTAATGGAATACAATTGTTCTAAATATTACATTTAATCTGGTAACCATGGAGATCAGGTAACATTTACATTGTTTTAAATGAAGTAATTATTAGTATAAATCCACTTAAATACACTGTAGGTGGATAAAATATGTAATATTTATCTTTTGTGGTTACACCATTTGACATTTTCAGGAGCATTCAGTCTTACTTTTGGTAAAAAAAATGTTGCAAATGTAATTTCATATGATACAAAATACAAAATGTACATTTGAACAAACCTGATGCTGCTTTTAAGATGATTTTTTAAAGATATTTTTGAATTGCTCATCTTGCCAACCCTTATTGGTCACTAACCCTAGTAGTAAAATAAAACTACTACACATTAGGTCAAATAATAAATCGTGTAAAACAGAGGTATTAAAAACAGAGTGAGTGCATGTACTCTACTATATTTTGCACATAGTGATTTACACAGATAATATTGTGCATGATGTGATATTTAAATATAGAGAAGAAGCAGCTTCAATAAAACACAACATTAAAAGAAGCTACTCTCTTTTATATAGTAACCACAGTTAATCAGTTAGGATTTAAATAAACACACAAACATGCACGAGCAGCTTTAAGATGCTTTAATATAAATATACATATATAACTCTGTACAGTGTTATAAGTGTGATCGGTGCACAGTGACGGAGTGTTTTTGGGTCTGGTGTTGCAGGACCTTTAACCACCAAACCAACGCTGCTCATTCTTCGCTGAGGTTTGAGAGGTTTTGTGGGTTGAACTACTTGGCAGATATTCAGACATCGTTTTGGTTGCTCTGCTCTATTTAAAGAACTACTGGGCTGGTGAAGTGGTAAAAGTCTGTCATGTAAGGAAGGTTACTTTGGGGATGTACCTGCGACATCCAGGTGAAAGCAGAGACAATCAATCAAGCTTTATTATTATTTATAGCATATTTCTTACAAGTAAATGTAGTTCAAAGTGCTTCACTGTGAAATAAACATACAAAAATTAATTAAAAATATTTTAAAAAATGAGATCAATGCACTCAAGAGAAAATAAGGATGATAAAAAAATGTTTAGAAAATTTAAATAAAGTAAGATAAATAAGAGATAAATAAATAAAATAATAGAGAATAAGAGAAAAATGTTTATTTAAAAGATTAAATTAGTAAAATATAGATTTAAATAGATTTAAAAGACCTAAAAAAGTAAAATAAGATAAAAGCGATACACTTTTAAAGACTAAAACTACGTTAAAAAGAGGAAAGGACAGAAGAAGCATGAATACAATATAAAATGAATAAGAAAAAATTAAATAAAAATAAGTAAAATCCAGCAGAAAATTGATTAAAAAGACAAAACAAAAGTAAAATAAAGTAAAAGACTAAAAAACTAAATTAAAAAGAGATAAAAAATGACAGAAGAAGCAATGAATAAAATCAAATAAGGACAAAACTAAAAAATAATAATAAAAAAACATAAAATATTGTACAAATATTGAAAAAAAACCCCCCAAATATCTCCTCTAATAAAAGCTGAACCTGTACTTTTAGTTTTACTTTTTTTTTTAAGCGAACATTGTAAAACTGAAATCTGACTCGAACCACAGAAATTTTGCCATCATGATGTAAAGTGAAACCTTTGTTGTCATGGCAGCAGCATTTCTTCCTCCTCCTCCTCCTCCTCCTCTTCCTCCTCTTCAAAAAACCCCCCAAAACTCTTGCATGACAAATATCAGATTAAGGGAAAAACCACAATACAAGCCGAAGCTCACTTTGATCTACTTTTTTTTTTAATGTCAACTTAATCTCATTAGATACTAGATATAGTGCTCATCTTCTAACCCTTGTAGTAGTTGTTTTGTTTTAAATAATTCCGGTTGCATCCGCTCTGCTGGACAGTGTTTGGCCACTACTGTCTGAAAGGTACTGAATGGGATCATGTGATGTTTTTGAGAGGCTTCATCCATCCCCGCTCGCTTATTCAACCATTATCCTAACTGCAGCTGCAGCAGTGTAAAAGAAAAGCCAAAAAAACACACACAATTAAAGCTGTAAAAGAGGAACTGATATATAGGTCAACGTTTGTTTTTGTGTGTCCATGTGGTTTAGTCAAATTTAAAGGGGTTAAAATGTGAAAATAAACGTATGAATAACTTGCACACATTCTTTTTTTGTGGACCCAGCATCAAATTTCTGCTTTTAATCCATTTTGAGAGAATATATTAGAGGATTATGGTAAAAATGTCTAAGTGGTGTAACCATAAAAACTTTGTACCAAATAATTCAACTTGCTTAAAAACAGTAAATTGTCAATAAAACACCAAATCAACTAGTTTGGCATGATCTTACATTATAACTTTTATATTAACCTTCATGTCGTCCTCCCGGGTCAAATTGACCCGACTGTTTTGACTGTTCCTTCTTTCTTCCCTTCCTTCCTTCCGTCTGTCCTTCCTCCCTCCCTCCTTCTCTATTTCTTTCTTCCCCCCTACCTTCCTCCCTCCTTCTCTCCTTACTTTCTCCTTTCCTTCCGTCTTCCTTCCGTCTTCCTTCCCTCCTTCCTCCCTCCTTCTTTCCTTCTTCCTTTCTTTTTCCTTCCCTCCTTCCTCCCTCCTTTCCTTCCTTCCCTACTTCCTTCTTCCTTCCTTCCTCCCTCCTTCCTTCCTTCCTCCTTTCCTTCCTTCTTCCTTCATTCCTCCCTCCTTCCTTTCCTTCCTTCTTCCGTCCTTCCTCCCTCCTTCCTTCCTTCCTTCCTTCCTCCCTCCTTTCCTTCCTTCTTCCTTCCTTCCTCCCTCCTTCCTTTCCTTCCTTCTTCCTTCCCTCTTTCCCTCCTTCCTCCCTCCTTTCCTTCCTTCTTCCGTCCTTCCTCCCTCCTTCCTTCCTTCCTTCCTCCCTCCTTTCCTTCCTTCTTCCTTCCTTCCTCCCTCCTTCCTTTCCTTCCTTCTTCCCCTCCTTCCTCCCTCCTTTCCTTCCTTCTTCCGTCCTTCCTCCCACCTTTCATTCCTTCTTCCTTCCTCCCCTATTACATTTAATCTGGTAACCATGGAGATCAGGAAACATTTACATTGTTTTAAATGAAGTAATTATTAGTATAAGTCCACTTAAATACACTGTAGGTGGATAAAATATGTAATATTTATCATTCTTTTGTGGTTACACCATTTGACATTTTCAGGAATAACTGCTTTTAATCCATTTTGAGAATATATTAAAGGATTATTGCAAAAATGTCTAAGTGGTGTAACCATAAAAACTTCGTACCAAATAATTCAACTTGCTTAAAAAACGTTACAACTAGTTTGGCATGATCTTACATTATAACTTTTTTATATTAAATAAAGGTAATGGAATACAATAGAAGATTGATGCGACCTTAATTAGATGAGGCAATGATGCTTTTAACGTCCTTGTTCAAAAAACAACAACAAAATACTGCAAACATGTGAATTGAGAGCAACGAGCTAAAAGTTAATCCTCTTAATTAGAAAAGAGAAGCGGTGACATTTCACAGAGAATCTACCAACACACACACGTGTGCAAACATCATGTGTTTGCTTTGCACCTAACGGTTGCGGTCTGGGTGAATAAACAACGATGACATAATGCTATTACGCAGCAGGTGTAGCTGACAACAGGACTCGCTCCAGAGACAGTTATCTGCTCAACGGTTAGTGGCTGCTCAGCAAACAGCTTCATTAAATATGCTCGACTGTCAGGTACAGAACGATCAGTGAGGGAACAGTTTGTACTTTAAAAAAAGGACCTGTAATAAAACCATATGATGTGAGTATAGTAGAAAAATGGGGCTTGTTTCCTCTAGAATACAAAAAATAAGCCTTTTATTTGATGGTTTGACTTTTATTTAGGTGCCTGGTATGCTAAAATAAATCCTTCTATGTCATTTCAACACATTTTTATCACTTTTGCAACGATAATGCAACTTTTTAAGACTATAAAAAGACAATAAATTGACAGAAAATGTAGGTAATTAATCATGTTGAGTCTTTTTTTTAAAGAAAAATATCCAAATTCTCAGATTCCAGCTTCCCAAATGTTGAATATTTTCTTATTTATTCAGTTTTTTCTATGACTGTAAACTTAATATATTTGGATTATGGAGGTAGAGCTGAGTGATATTGACAAAAAATACCTCATGCAACAGTATTTGGATCTTGACCTGTCACAATAATTATCGACTTATCGTACAATAACGTGATTATCAAACATCATCATGTCTATATATGGACTTATCATATAATACATGGACATGACCTTTGACCTCATTATTACCTCACTTCACATTAGCAGCTAAGAGGCTATTCATAATGGCAGTCTCTCCAATCCCATCCCCCATTATTATACTATTATATTATCATTACATCAGTGGTATAAAAATCATCTTCAAATGACAATAATACCATTTATCATGATTATTTCTTATTATCGGGGCAATATTAGCCTATGACAGATATATCGGTATCGGTCTATATGTTGTCCGACATGTGCAGTTTGTTTACATAGACCACACTTAATTAAAATTAAGATTAAGAAGCTTTATTGTCATTGCACACAAGATACAATCAGTATAAATATAAATAAATATGTATTAAAATAAATAACAACGTACCTAAAAATCAAGTAACAACAAAAACAAGTTAAAGTGCAGGTAACTTTTTCTTAATTCAAGTTTAATATATATGATATTTATAGTTATTTATAATTATTAAAGTCCCAGTGAAGTTTACTGTTTCAGTGCACTAATGTCATTTTATACAATCAAGTTTATTGCATATATTTACATATAAATGTATCAGGTGATGTATGGATATCAGAATTTTTGTACTCCTTAATATCGGTAAAGGCTCTAAAAATTTAATATTGATGAGACTGAAAATTTAAACCTCTAGTATCCGGTATGCTTTCTGTGAAACTCCCAAACTTCCCCCTAAAATTCCAAATCATCACTTATCCAATTAATTTTTCTAAGAACTTCCAGGCCCTGTAAAAAAACAAAAAGCACCCTGTAATAAGTGATAAAGAGTGAGCGGAGAGAAGGGTGACACGCTCACAGATGCATCCTGTTCCTCCTTGTCATCTGTGTTCCTCTCGGAGACGGCTTCGGAGATAGAGCTCAAGAGAAACCACAGAGCCCAAAAAGGAGGAAGTGAAGGGAAATTACTTTTTGTCCCGATGTCGATGTTTAAACTGTCCTGCTCTGAACAAACCTCTACTTGTATTATGGGTCAGTGACTAATAAGGGTTGGCAAGATGAGCAATTAAAAATATCTTTTAAAAATTGTTTTAAAAGCAGCATCGGGTTTGTTAAAATGTACATTTAGTATTTTTGTTGGTTTTATATAATTTGAAATGACATTTGCACCATTTTACCAAAAGTAAGACTGAATGCTCCTGAAAATGTCAAATGGTGTAACCACAAAAGAATGATAAATATTACATATTTTATCCACCAGGAAGGAAGGAAGGAAAGGAGTAAAGAAAGGACAGATGGAAGGAAAGAAAGAAAGAAAGAAAGAAAGAAAAGATGGAAGGAAAGACAGAAAGAAAGAAAGAACAGATGGAAGGAAAGACAGAAAGAAAGAAAGAAAGAAAGACAGAAAGAAAGAAAGAAAGACAGAAAGAAAGAAAGAACAGATGGAAGGAAAGAAAGAAAAGATGGAAGGAAAGACAGAAAGAAAGAAAGAACAGATGGAAAGAAAGACAGAAAGAAAGAAAGAACAGATGGAAGGAAAGACAGAAAGAAAGAAAGAAAGAAAGCTTAGGAAGAAGAGAAATAAATAAGAAGGAGGAAAGAAATTAAGGAAGGAAGAGGAGGAAGAACAGAAAGAAGAAGACGTTGGAGGAGAGAGAAAGAAAGAAAGAAAGAAAGAAAGAAAGAAAGAGAGCTGTCAGGTTCCTGATCTCCATGGTTACCAGATTAAATGTAATATTTAGAACAATTGTATTCCATTACCTTTATTTAATATAAAAGTTAAAATGTAAGATCATGCCAAACTAGTTGATATGGTGTTTTATTGAGAATTTACTGTTTTTAAGCAAGTTGAATTATTTGGTACAAAGTTTTTATGGTTACACCACTTAGACATTTTTTACCATAATCCTCTAATATATTCTCTCTAAATGGATTAAAAGCAGAAATTTGATGCTGGGTCCACAAAAAAAGAATGTGTGCAAGTTATTCATACGTTTATTTTCATATTTTAACCCCTTTAAATTTGACTAAACCACATGGACACACACAAAAACATCATTAAAAGATTTGCAGACTTTTCGGCTTCATTGAGGTTCTTTGTGTTTTTGAATGTTCGTCACACAGAAAGTTTCTTGCGCTCAGCTGTGTGCATTTTAAATGACATTCGCTTTGTCACAAAACAAAAAAAAACCTTCTCTGTGAACTTGCTGACTTAACACAAACTGGCCTTGTGTCTGCTCGGTGTCAGCGAAATCTTGAACCCGATTACACTGCGGGGTTTATAATGCTGGTCTGTAAGTCGCAGGCTGGAAGAGATGAGCGCTGTGTTAAGACACTCTCAGCCTCGGTCATGCGGGGCCTCTCCGAACCACGACGAGTCACAGATCATGTAAACAAGAATGAAATGCAAACACTGTTTCCATGCAAACAGCTGGTATGTTCACATTGAACACGTGGCTTTTTTTTTCCTTTCTTTTTCACCTTTGTCCTTTTGCCCACTTGTGATCTGGACGGACGTCACACTTTCACTAAAAACTGGCTTTTTTTGCACCCAATGCAAATGCAGTCACGGTTGATGGTTCTCACGTGGTGTCGAGTGCATCTGATAAGTTGTTGTTGTTGTTTTTGTGAATTTCTTCTGCAGTGTTTGCTTTGTTAAAAGAGAATAATAAATGAAATCAGGGGTCAGAAGTTACATAAATATAGATATCAACATAGTTTAGATAAAGTGGGAAAACATAAGGCTCAGTGTTTTTAGGGCTCAGTGATGGTTGGAATCAGTATTATGGTATTCATAATAAAAATATCATTTTATAATGGATTGATGGAGCAACAATGGTGTATCATTATATGGCTCTCTCCTATTTATTCAGGTTTTTCCCCTTAATTTGTTCCCCATCTGTTGGTGTCAAATTTATGGTAAAATCATGCAAAATAATCAAATTGATGCTTGATTAAGTAACCAAAGTTCCCCTGTTGTGCATTAAATTAGATTAAACTCGTTAAACAGATAAGGCAATAAATTGAATAACTAATTTAGTCAATTTTTGAGACTTAACAAGACAGTTGTACAAGAATAATCTGTCATAGACTTTCGGCAAAGCTGTAATTGTCACACATATTCTTTTTTTTTAATGATTTTAAAGTTTATTTTTCAGTTTTAAACGTACATAACATGCAGTACTGTACAGTTCTGAAAAATGATAATAATATGATAAGAAAAAAGACACATAAATGATGAATCAACACATTTAATTACACATCAGAAGGTAGGTTAAGTTAAAGGCTGAACATGCTTAGACTATATAGATCTGGTATTTGCCCCCATTTTACGATATTATCTTCCCATCTGTTAGTCTTTCTATAGAAAAGTAGTTCATATGAGGCCACCTTTCCAAAGTCTATGAACCACTCCCGCCAAGACGGAGCTTCTGTCTTTTTCCATCCTCTCAACAAAGTCTGTCTACCAACCATTATGGCAGTTTGGATCAGCTCTTGATTTCCACAGTCCAGCAAATACATAACCTGTGAGAGAATTCAGAGTCATTGCTAGTCATATCCTTTTTATACGATCGTGGCCTTGTTCCCAAAGTCTTGAGTCTTAGGGCATTGCCAGGGCACAATGGAAGAATGTACCCTCTGATTTCTGACTTTTCCAGCTGTCTGCTGTGTTTTTAAGTCTAGTTGGTGTCTAGTAGGAGGAATTAAAGATTTTAAACTGAATGAGTCTTACTTTATAACCCTTGACAGCCTCCTATTCCAATCTAATTCGGGCTTGGTAGCAAACTTCGATTCTTTATGGCACTGACCGAATCGCTTCATTATTATCAAGTATCGAAAAATGCCTCGTTATCCAGCACCAAGTTTCCATATTTAGTAGTTGTGTAGCATCCAGCATGGGGCTGGTCAATATATTGATATTATATCGATATCGTGATAAGAGACTAAATATCGTCTTAGATTTTGGATATCGTAATATCACGATATGTCATCAGAGTCGTCTTTTCCTGGTTTTAAACGCTGCAATACAGTAAAATATATAATTTTCTGAACTTACCAGACTGTTGTAGCTGTTCTGTTATTTACCTTTTACCCGCTTTGTCATTATATCCACATTACCGATGATTATTTATCAAACATTTCAAGCATGGAAAGCTTCAACAGTCATCTCTACAATATTGTTGCAATATCGATATCGAGGTATTTGGTCTAAAATATCGTGATATTTGATTTTGTCCATATCGCCCAGCCCTAATCCAGCAGTAGCTTCTCAACATGTCGAACAATGGTGGAGGTATTAGCAGCAGCTACAGCGGCTTCATCAGTAACAGGTGGTTGGACCAAAACATGTAACCTGCTAGTAAGACAAGACCAAACTGCTTTAAAAAAGGAGATGATGATGATATTGATGCCTTGGTGCCTTGGAATGGTTGACAACAGTGTCTTGTGAGGTTTGGGTAACGCTGGGGACTCGCAACCGTTTTCCAGAACCACCGCTGTTTTGGTGTGAAGCTATAGGCACTATCATCATCTTCAATAGTTTAATACAGCTTTGTTTAGTCCAATTTCCTGTTACCCGATGATACTGCTTTAGATGCTGCCGATGCAATTTGCTACGTTTTAAGCTATTTTAACCCGGCTAGCAATAACAGATAATATACTACATAAAACAACTGTCAATACACAAGTGATAAAAACTAATGTGTTTATGTTAACTAACTGTACAAAGACACTCAAAACACTTTCTTTTTAAAACTAACAACCTTAACATTTGTGAGTTTTTGCCTGTTGGTGAGTTTGAATGTTTTTGCAGTCACTGCCAATTTGTTAATTTATTTTATAAATGTGATACGTGCAGAAACTGGTATTGAAGGCAAGGTATTGAAAATGATATCCAGCCCTAACTCTACATTGTTAAACAAATGGGTTTAAATCTTTCTCTCAAAGTCCTTTTTAATGATTTTGGAAGTGTAGTAGCCTGGCAAAATATTTTGGAATAATATCGAAAGGCCTCATGACCCAGTCCAAATATTTTGAGGATATCAGAGCAGATTAGATTGCTAAGAGGTTGCTTTTGGAGAGCCCTGCACAGTTGACAGCAAGTTCCTCAATTAGGGACTAAACTCCTGGATATACTCTCTAAAAGATTTCCGTGAATTGTTTTTAAACTGATCTACTCTAAGTGTCCGAAACCCTTGATTTATCTGCACTTTCGACAAGAACCAGGCTTTGGGTTGAAACACATTTTCTCTCTCTCTCTCTCTTCGTCCAGAGGGAGGAAGAGAGTGGTATGTTGTCACAGATGACATCATGCTTTAGAGGACGAACATCTGTGCCTGAGCAGAAACTATAAACAATATCATCTCTGCTCACTGCATGATACCAAATTCTTCATCTTTATGCTTGTGGAGGGCTCTCTTCTGTTGTCTGAAGGCCTCACGTTTCTCTTCAGTCCCTCTGTAGAAGTCGGAAAAGATCATCACCGGTTTCCCCCTCCATACTCTGTTTTAACTCTTTGGCAGCTCGTAGAATAGATTGGTAGTCCAGGTTTCATAAAAATGCTATGGTGATAGTTCTGGGTTTTTCTAGTTGGGTGCAAATCCGATGGGCTCTTTCCATCTCAAAACCTCCAACAGTTGGACAGTTTAAGACTAATCATTGTTGGAAGAAAGTGGTTGAAGAAGCCAATCGAATCTTTCCTCTCTGCTTCTTCAACAAACCCAACAAACTTCAGGTTGTTACACCTGGACCTATCCTTGTCTCATAGTTCCTCCGAGTCCACTTTGCTAATCGTAGGGTTTTCTTTTTGCTCAGCTAGCGTGTCGTCGGATTCGCTTAATACCTTTTCCTTTACTTCAGTCAGACCGGTCAAAAGTGAAGATAGTTTTGACTTGACAGAAGCAGTAATTTGTTTGATAGTTTATAAGTCCCTAAATATCATCTGACATCTTCTGTGGCATGTCAGAAAGGTTTTGTTTGTTTGTAATTCGTTGTTTCATGTCAAGCGTGGATCCACTTTCGTCCTCCTGATTAACTTTCATGGATGGATGAGATGTTGCAGAACGTATTGCCTTCTTTCCTTCGTTCTTCTCGGTCAATATGCATTGGGTTTATTGTGGTTTTAGACATCTTTGGGTTACTATGACCAACAATCTATCAAAAGTTAAATTTTTTTCTTAACCAGGTAATAAGTCCATTGAGATCGACGATCTCTTTCACAAGGGTGACCTTTCCAAGAAGCCAGCATACAAAACATGTCAAAGAACAAATCAATTACAATAAGCACTCTCCAATGGTTTCATGTTCTAGGTCCTTCAAGACTGAACAAAAGTCATTGTATGGCATTAGATCAGACAATTTGAATACTTTCTGTAAAGTATAGAAAATTGCCTTGGAGATAAAAGTTTTACGGATTAATCTAGTAGTTCTAGGAGTTCACGATTTAGGCTCTTCCTGTCATGTGACTCCCCATTATCATGTATATTCAAATACATTATCCAATACAGTTACAAATGCAAGATGCTTCAATCAGGTAAAGCACAGACATGACTTTTAATAATCAGTTTCAGCATAGATGGAGCAGAAAAGTCCGCACAGTCATTTATTTGCTCCTGCTGTTTGTTTGTTCACATCAGCACGATATCCGCACACATCTGCTAACTAACCGTAGCTTCAGGACAAGCCGAGCAAAGTAGACCTCAACATTAACTATTTGACCAGAAATAACCTTTTATGTGCTTATGTTGTAATAACTCGAGTTTCACAATGTAGACATTTGACACATCGTGCCCTACTTAGAGTTGTTTATCTGGCCAACAGACTTCAATTATATAATCATAATATGATTTTAATCAAAGTCAATAAATAATGATACTGGATTATTATTCAGCCCTGAGTACCAAAATGTTTTTTGATCTGCTGACATTTTCATACCAAAAAAAACCCCATTGTAAATTAATTGAAACAAATGCCGGTCTAATTGCTTTGCCTTTCTTTCTTATGGCTAAAGAGGAGCTTTATCAATCATTACAGTGCAGGTCAGAGCGTTTCTTTGATAATGTGTTGTTTTTTTTTTCTTTTTCAATGACCTATTTGATCCTCCCTCTCTGTCAGGGGAGGGTGGTGAGAATGTATCCCATCTACATTATTAGCATACTGTACTGGTGATGAATAGGCACATTGTGCCCCTTTGTTGTCTTATTCTAGCACCGTAGAAAGAATGCTGGTACGACGCAGCTCTTGGTCCTGTGATGGGTATCGCTGCCTTTGTGCTTGCTCATTCAGGCCTTCTGTATCTGCCTTTCAGCACGGCCGTCCCTCCCCTCTTTGTGAAACTGCAAATGAATTATTTTCTACCAATTCATTATCACCAGATCTGAGGGGGGGCACCGAGCCAAATGTGGGTGTAAACTCGGGTCATATGGAGACGCCAAACAGAAGGACATTGATTTGGAAAGCCGGAGCGATATTCCACTTCAGTGCACTTTTTAGGGATGGTTTTATGTCTTTTGATTAGTATTGACAAATTGTGGATTTATCAGCAGTTTATATTTGAGGTCAGGGGGAGTGTAAATGTCTTTGTGAGTTGTGTTTGAAAGTGAAGTGTGTATGATTTCAAAGTAATTTGTAATAGTGTCCGAGCGTCTTACCATTCAGCATGGTCTTAATATTTTCCCGTGTGAAGTCATACAACTGCATTAACTTTTTAAGGTATAGACCGAAATAAATTGATACCAAGTAGTATCGTAATGTCTCCCGTCAAACAATACCTGCAATCGATCCTTTTTGCACCCAGAGCTAGCTAGAAAATATGACTATTTGTACGGACTTGCTCACAGCCAATCAACAGCAAGCGTTCTTCAATTTAATGCAACATGTGATTGGTCCACTGCCACAGCAGCTACGACCCGTCTGTGGTGGTGAAGTCGTGGTGAATTTGAGTTAGCGTGCTTAGCAGTTCAGCAGCCGAGACGCCACCTAAACGCTCTAAAGTGTGTCTACACTACACGCCTGTTACACCGGATAAAAGACAGAGACCTAAATGTGTTAATGGGTATCGGTATCACTTTAAGGGTACTTGGTTTGGTACTGGTATCGTAATTTTTTAAATGATACTTAGCCCTAATTACGTGTCTTGAGATTACACCGGCTTTAAGTAGGCAGTCAGACGAGGTTGTAGAGTTAATGTTGCCTGTGTGGCACGGTAGCTGGTGACCCCTCAAATTCATCGTTGTTGTAGAATAAGACAGATACTTTTTTACAAAGTTGGCGAGCTCTGTCTTTGTTGGTAATTTTGCCATCTATGATGTAGCCCTAAAAATACCTCACACACTGCTTCATAGATGTTTCAGTACCACAGTTATTTCAAGTCTTCTCCATTTTAACTCATTAGCTTAGTTTACAGATAGGCCAAAGAGCATGCAATAGGTTAAGATTATAGTCCACTGCTGGAACACTAAGCAAACTATTTCAAAAGGTCTATTTCTTGTGGGTAAGACGTTTTTTTTGTACCCTGCATCCCTTGCCAGCACCTAAAAAACCATCGGGTTAAGATTGTCATCTAGCAGCTGGCAAATTTTACTGTTTGTGGTAAATAATAAATCATACATGCAAATATATTTTTAAAAAACAACATGTTTCATGGCCTGCTTTAAAGAGACAAAACCAGTTTTTCCAGAGAGGCTAAGTACAGGTTTTGAAGACTGATCACAGGACTATGTTGGCACATTTCACAGCATGACAGTGACTTGGGCATGACTGCACTGGACAGGATGACGAGTCAGGGATGATGAATGATTGCCTCACTCTTAATGACTGAGACCGTGGGCACTGTAAACAAGTCGGAGCCACGAGACATCTCCTTAAACACTAGTCTACCGAAGGGTGTGAGGTACCTGGGAAAAACATTAATCAAAGGAATGTGTTAAATGTTGCTGACAAAACGCTTTTCCTCTTAAGGGGAAAAATAATAAAGGCTTTTCATAATCAAATGAATCATTGAAGAAGGGGAAAAAACGTGTGGCTGTCTGGCTCTTTCTAGTTTTGATGGCTGACTGTGCGCTTGTTGGGTGGCATGAACTAGAATACAACATTAGTGAAGTATTATGTCATATTGCTGCTTCTGTGGTCACTTGTAGCTTGGCATATAAGGCTTGATATCATTAATAATGGAGAAAATACCTGCAAAACCAATGCAATACTGTCATTTTGGCTATTTTGTGGACATCTACACACACATTTCTGGGTGAAAGAGTCTGCAAAATGTTCCTTTAATGGTTAGATGTCAGGTTATTGTATGATATACATTTATGAACTACCCTGCAAGACGTGGACAGTAAACTCTGTCCTGCACGGTTCCCTTCATCCTTCTCAGTTGAACGAGCCTCGCACGCTCGATCAGATACAGACCAGGTGTGGCTCGTTAGGTATAAATCTACAGAGAATCACATGAAGCAGAAAAACTGCTGCTGCACTGTGTTATCTTGTGATATACTGCAGGTGCCTTTTGGTAATGCCTACCTGTAGATTTTCCTTTTTACCCCCGACCGTAGCAAGATTTCAGAAGCTTATTTGGCACATTTACACACATTGTCATGTTTAATGTTTGGTATAAAAGGTGTGAAAGGTTTTTAAAAGTGCAGTTTTCTAATCATAGCAGCTGCAACCTTTAGAAGTGTCTCTGCACTGTTTATTTTTACTTTCTTTCCCCCCCTCACTATGTTTTCTAGAGAAGAGTTAGTGCCTTTTATACCTTTTAAACTTTCAGATCTTTTCACTTCCCCCTTCCTAAGCCTGACAGATGCTGTGTTTATCTGTCTTTCTTGCCAATTTGCTCCCTACGTTCATGTTAAATGTTATGTTTTTTTAATATAATGGATCTTTTGGAAGAGAATTCAAACACATAATGAGACAAAACAAGAAAGGAAGCAATGTTTTCCCTCTTTTAGTGTTTGTCTTTGTATATCAGGATTGTGCTGAACTTGGACTTTTTCATTTTTCACAGCTGCCCCCTTGCTGTAATTTGTTGCTTTTTTACGTTCATCTATCCTCCTCATCCAGCAGCTCCTCTGTCTCTATCCCAATTTCATCATAAAGCCTCCGAAGCACAGCCACTTGTGTCTGTCAGCTCTGTTGTAAACACTGTTGAGGTAAGATATACGAGAGCTGACTGCCAGAACCGTCCTCGCTCACTAAGCCCAGGATGAAAAAAACCCCAAAACAAAACATGTACAACACTCATCGTCGCACCTCCTCATATTACCTTTTATGGACTTTCTTCTTTAGAAAGTCTTCTTCATACACTTGCATCAGCCGTTAAAGTGCTGCTTTGCATGATTCACGTGAGTCAGGCCAGAGAATTTGGATTGATTTTAAGCGTCGAGGTTTTCTTGTACTCGCCACACAGGCCGAAGTGTAAAAAAAGAAAAAGAAAAAAGTGGAACTGAACAAGAAAGACGAGTCCAGTTTGACAGTTTCGTGAGGCGCATACCTCCAAAGTGTCTGCAGTGGTGTTTGCAGTTCTCACTTGCTAGACAGGAGTTACTGTGCACACTAGAATTGAGGTCTTGGGGAAGTTTTTGGGGAAGATGGGTTGCGTAGATTTGTGGAAGTTGAAGCGAAACTGGCATTTAAAAAAAACAAACCCGTTGTTTTAGCTTCTCTTTGATTAATAAGCAAGTTTTCCTTCACTGCCTCTGCTGCTTTGCCTTTTTGACTCTGTTGTGGCTCTACTTAGGGTGCTTTTCTTCATCAGAAAGCCTTTTTTTTTTTGGTAGATTTGACCCATTTTTATTCTCGTCGACTGAGATCAGTGGTCACATGTAACACCGTGTTCTAGCAGCACACATGCATCACGTCATATTGTGTAACATCCGATGCTCTTTGTCCACAATCAACCCTTCAAGCATGCGTCACCTGTCAGCTGTGCACTCAAGATCGGACTGGAGACTTAACCACTCAAGTAAAAGACGGGAGAGTATTTTCATTATCCTATATTTGTACTTTTAAAACAGTAACCACATGTTTTTATATGGTGATATTTAGATATTTCTTTACTGGAAAAAGGACATTTTAGGCCTATAGTGAAATGAGGAAGTATCATCAGAGATAAACTTCTCATTTCAACTGAATGAATCAGCGCTTTCAACACAAGTGGCAGGGAGGTAAATAGAAACAGTGCATGTGACATAAAGTTGAGGTTAAAATGGTGTTAAAGTTAGGGACACTCCAATAGATATGAAAGCAATCAAATAGACGACACAGTGTTAAGGTTTGACCGATGTGTTGGACTCATGCCAGCTTTATATTGTCCGATCAGCAGCAAGATATAAGCAAGTTCAATCAGTTCATGTCGTTCTGTCCGCTCAACCTTTTTGATCCAGTTCGAGTTAAGTTCACAGCAATAAGCCGGATTTTCAGATGGAGAGAAGATAATTCTGAAGACTTTGATAAAATAAAAATCAATGGCTGGATTCTCATGAAATTAGCTTTGTATATTCTTGAGGCTCCGTAGATGAATTTTGATGTCTTGTTTGAGCTTCTACAAAATATAGGGCTGGGTTCGGACCTCGTTTGGACTGACTTTACTCTTTTTGTACTGACTGAAATGTCTCCAGTACTGAAAGCTGATACTAAATGTCTGGTTTGATTTGTGGTCTTATGTACTTTACTCTATGATTAAACAGTTTTTGATGAAAATTGATACTTTTAGACTATATTTTATGTAGGCAAAGTCCTTTTTTAGGTTGTTTGGCTTCTGGGTTTTATAGAAAAATGTCTTTATTTATCTACATATAGAATCAGTAAAAGCTTTATTTTTGGTGCCTGCACCTAAATTCAGCCCTTGACACAGTATACTAAAGTCTAATGTGTACAGCTATGCTTCATTTCAGAAAGGAAAGGGTAGGAAACTGTTGGACGCAGCATATCAGATAATCTAGAAGGCAGATTTCCATGAAATTTGTTAATGAATGAACACTTTGTCGTTGTGGCCTTTTGCTTGGGACAAACAGCTTTACATATTTTTGGACAGTACTTTCATCGGTACAGTAGTAAGAAACAGTATGGCAGCGTTTCTTCTTCATGCACTGCTATAACTGTCATGCTAGAGCTCTGCGCTGATACTAAGCAGATGTACGAGGCACTTTCCAGCTGAAAGTGACCTCCTCCATTGTTGAGGGAGAGCGGCGTGGTGCTGAATACAGAGCAGATTTACCTGCAAGTGTAGTGAAGAAAGTCAGAGATCCTACTTAAAAACTTTGATTAGTTGATTAAAAGAACTGAGTGTCCATACAAGGAAAAAAATTATATATTTAACCCTCCTGTTGTCCTCGAGTCAAGGAAGGAAGGAAGGAAGGGAGGAAGAAGGAAGGAATGGAGGGAGGAAGAAGCAAGGAAGGGAAAGAAGGAAGGGAGGAAAAAGGAAGGACAGGAGGAAGGAAGGACAGGAAGGACAGGAGGGCAAAAGAATGGAGGAAGGAAGGAATGAAGGACGGAGGAAAGAAGGAAGGAAGGAGGGACAGGAGGGAGGAAGAAGGAAGGAAAGGAGGGAGGAAAGAAGCAAGTGGGGAGGGAGGAAGAAGGACGGAATGGAGGGAGGAAGAAGCAAGGAAAGGAAAGAAGGAAGGGAGGAAAAAGGAAGGACAGGAGGAAGGAAGGACAGGAAGGACAGGAGGGCAAAAGAAGGGAGGAAGGAAGGAATGAAGGACGGAGGAAAGAAGGAAGGAAGGAAGGACAGGAGGGAGGAAGAAGGAAGGAAAGGAGGGAGGAAAGAAGCAAGTGGGGAGGGGGGGAGGGAGGGAGGAAGGAAGGATGGAAGAAGGAAAGAAGCAAAGAAGGAAGGGTGGAAGGAATGAAGGACGGGGGAGAAGGAAGGAAGGAAGGTCAAAGTCAAAGTCAGCTTTATTGTCAATTTCTTCACATGTCAAGGCATACAAAGGAATCGAGAAGACGTTTCTCACTATCCCACGGTGGAAACATATAAAGTGCACAGGCACAACAGATAAGACAGATATTTCCTAACACTTAAGCAGTAAACATTGAAGTGCACAACAGATAAGACATTTACTAATATAAAAAAAAAAAAAAAAAAAAAGAATAGATAGACAGTAAGATAAAAATAAGATTTAGGAATCTACTTTTGTATATGTAGGAAGTAGCAGCATAAGTTTTTGTATAGTTAAGTTGTGGCAGTGCAAAAAGGCAGTAATGGCAGCAAAACGTTCTGAAAGATGTATTTTTAACAGAAACAGTGCAAAAAGAACAGTCAGTAAATTTCAGTGTTAGTAGGATTTCTGCGCAGTGGAATAATTCATGAACTCTTCTCTCAGTCTTTGGTTTTTTTTTACCTTCTAAAAAAAATATCTGGATTGAAGGTTTGAGCAAATATCAAGGGACTGATTTTGAAGACTTTATTGACCGCGTTTCCATCAATCTTTCAACTTGACAAGGATCCACATCGGAGATAAGAAACTGAACTCTGAAAAGTGTGCGTCCACTAAAAACTTGGCAACATTGAAATGTGATCAGCATGCTCGTGCTGTTACGACCAAAAATCACAATCCCAGATGTTGTTAGGAAAGTTGCCAGGTTGGAGGTTTTTCATCATTTCATTTTTCAGCATCTCCTCTATATCTCCTCTGTGATTCTGGCCGAGTGCCACTCTCACCTCTACAAGTTTAAAAATAACCTGACCTGCACCAACCTTGGTTATCTCCTTTGCTTAGTTTGGACGTGTATTAAACTTTAAATGACACAGTGTTGGTTTCATTTCCTGTTTGGTTATATTAGATGTAGTGATGGAGAGAGAGGAATGGGTTTCAAATTAAGCAGAATATAATGTTTTATCTCTTACATACTGTTCATTTTGACTCATAATTAGTCTTTACACCAATTCACATTCATTAATTCACCATCAGTTATTAATAAATGTTTGATTTAATCCTTCTGTAGATGGAAAACAATTATTCTACTGTAATTATTCAAATTGACCCCGATTGTTTTGACTGTTCCTTCTTTCCTCCCTTCCTTTCTTCCGTCTGTCCTTCCTCCTTTCCTTCCTTCCTCCCTCCATCCCTTCCTTCTTTCCTTCCTTCACCCCCTTCCTTCCTTCTTTCCTCTGTCCTTCATTCCTTCCTTTCATTCCTCCCTTCCTTCTTTCCTTCCTCCATCCCCCTTCCTTCCTTCTTTCCTCCGTCCTTCATTCCTTCCTTCCTCCCTCCCTCCCCCTTCCTTCTTTCCTCCTTCCTTCCTTCCTTCGTCCTTCATTCCTTCCTTTCCTTCCTCCCTTCCTTCTTTCCTTCTTCCATCCTTCCTTCCTCCCTCCCTCCCCCATTCCTTTTTTCCTCCCTACATTCCTCCCTCCTGTCCTTCCTTCCTCCCTCCTTTCCTTCCTTCTTCCCTCCCTTCTTCCTCCCTTCCTTCCTTCTTTCCTCCATCCTTCATTCCTTCCTTACCTTCATCCCTTACACCCTTCCTTCCTTCTTTTCTTTCCTCCCTTCCTTCCTCCTTCCTGTCCGTCCTTCTTTCTACAATCACTATTTTATTGTCCAGGTGAACATTTTATAGAATATGATTAATATAACATGTTTGAATGCTGTTTGCATATATAAAAAATGTGTATCAGCTGCACAAAAAAAAAAAAAAAAGATGCATTTTGTCAAAAGTCAGGCTGAAGGAAATGTGTATATGGTGTTTTTACAGCTCACCCTGAACAGTATGTAAAGATTAATACAATAGTTAATACAAAAGTTTTCTACCTTTTTTTTTTTAAAAGGTCCAGTAAAGATACTGTGTGTGTGTGTGTGTGTGTGTGTGTGTGTGTGTGTGTGTGTGTGTGTGTGTGTGTGTGTGTGTGTGTGTGTGTGTGTGTGTGTGTGTGTGTGTGTGTGTGTGTGTGTGTGTGTGTGTGTGTGTGTGTGTGTGTGTGTGTTCTGTCAGGGAGAAAAAAAAAACCCTCCCAAAGTGCAGAATCTCTCGACTGCACGCTAAAAGCAAGTTCATGTCTATTTTTAGGGCAGCTTATGCTACTGATGCATTTCTGAGTGTCACCGCAGCGTAACTTTTTGAAGACTCGAAAGAAAAACCGATTAATCCGAGTTCTTAACAAATACTTGCGAGCCTTAAAGCGGGTTAAAAGGGGCATGATGTTTCCAAAACTGATGTGTCTGTCAGCGCCTGGAAAAAAAAAAAAAAAAAAAACCCTCTGCAGAATCTCAGCATGGATGAAAATAAAGACATCACCACCGCCTTCAGACATACTTACACTTTTGAAACCAATGTTTTTACAGGAATACATGTTTGACAGTCACCAAACAGCGTAATCGGAAGCTCTATTAACAAGCCATAGAAAAAAAGGTCTTTCCCGTATTAGTCTGAATTATACCGACTCTCAAAGGATTTGCTTAAAGCGCCGGGGATCAAAAAGTCATTATTGGTAATTAGCAGCAGCAGCAGCTGGCAAAAAAAAGACCTTTGCAGCTGGTTCATGGAAATCCATTTCTTTTACAAATTTTACTGTGGAAAAATGGCACCTGTTCATTCTCCATGGAAGAATTTCACAATGTAGAAAGACACCATTGTAATCTTATTTTCGAATCAGAGCAACTAAATTTGAGGACTGTTTATTGTCACTTCCATAAAAGGGAGTGAAATGCCGATCTCGACAGATCAGGGAGTTTATATTTAGTAAAACAGGCTCATATTAGGAGAGAAAAGACACATTTAACTCATTTTAAACACACAAAAACATGAAGAAGATCAGCTTTAAGGTTTGCAATGTTTGGTTAGCTTATATACTGCTCTATTAAAAAGATAGGTAGCGCTGATATACGTATTTACTTAACCTTCCTGTTGTCCTCGAGTCAAGGGAGGAAGAAGGAAGGGAGGAAGAAGGAAGGGAGGAAGGGAGGAAGAAGGAAGCAAAAGAGGAAGGGAGGAAGAAGGAAAGAAAGGATGGAGAAAGGGAGGAAGAAGGAATGAAAAGAGGGAGGAAGGGAGGAATTAGGAAGGAAAGTATGGAGGGAGGAAGGAAGAAGGAAGGAAAGGAGAGAGGAAGGAAGGAAGGAAGAAAGGAGGGAGGAAAGAAAGAGGGGGAATGAGGGAGAAGGGAAGGGAGGAAGGAAGGAAGAAAGAAGGAAAGGAGGGAGGGAAGAAGGAAGGAAAGGAGGGAGGGAGGGAGGAAGGAACAAGGAAGGAGGGAGGAAGAAGGAAGGAAAGGAGGGAAGGAAGAAGGAAGGAAAGGAAGGGAGGAAGGAAGGACGGAAGGAACTAGGGAAGGAACTAGGGAAGGAAGGAAGGAAGGAGGGAGGGAAGAAACAAGGAAGGAGGGAGGGAGGGAGAAAGGAAAAGAGGAAGGGAGGAAAGAAGGACAGAGGATAAAAGGAAGGGAGGAAAGAACGAGGGAGGGAGGGAGGGAGGGAGGACAGAGGATAGAGTAAAGGGAGGAAGGAAAGAAGGAAGGGAGGAAAGAGAGAGGGAGGAAGGACAGACAGAAGGAAGGGAGGAAAGAAAGAACAGTCAAAACAGACGAGGTCAATAAAGTTTAAAGTTTGCAAGGAACAATGGAGCTTTCATTGAAGATAATACAGCAGAATTATTAAATGTAAGGAAAAACTTGTTTTTTGGCAGTGTGTGATTTTATTTCCAAAAGTTAAATGTCATCAAATAAAACTCCTCCTTTTGAGGGGAAGTTGTGGGAATAAGGCCAAGAGGAGGCAGGCGAAAGAAGACTCCTTTGTCCCTTCTTTCTTTCCTTCCTCCTTTCCTTCCTTCTTCCTTCCTCCTTTCCTCCCTTCTTCCTTCCCTCTTTTCCTTCCTTCTTCCTTCCCTCCTTTCCTCCCTTCTCCTTTCCTTCCTTCTTCCTTCCCTCTTCCTTCCTCCTTTCCTTCCTTCTTCCTTCCCTCCTTTCCTTCCTTCTTCCTCCCTCCCTCCTTTCCTTCCTCCCTCCCTCCTTTCCTTCCTTCTTCCTTCCCTCCTTTCCTTCCTTCTTCCTCCCTCCTTCCTTGTTCCTTCCTCCCTCCCTCCCTCCTTTCCTTCCTTCTTCCCTCCCTCCTTTCCTTCTTTCTTCCTTCCTTCCTTCCTCCCTCCTTCCTTCCTTCTTCCTTCCTTCTTCCCTCCTCTCCTTCTTCCTTCTTTTTTATTTTTCCACTTTAATTTAATAAAGAAGATAAGATAAATGAGCAGCATGCAGATTATCCATGCTACTTATCTTTCTTTTTTTATATATAAGCTAATATTACATCTCTCACTGTGCAACTTTAAGACAGTTTGAAGCTGAAGTTACTCTTATATATTGAAGCTTTTACAACAGTGTGAGGCTTGTAGAAGGAAGTGTTGTGGGTTCATGTTAGGGAATGGGGCCTCCAGGAGGAAATACCTCAGCCGGCTCCAAATGTTCTCCAAAAAAGAAACGACATTCTCTCCTCTTCTTTTCTTTCCTTTTTTTTTTTTTTTTTTGCACAAGTGCCTCCACAAGACTGAACACTGAAGCACTACACTCTTCAGTTTGTAGCTTTTTAACAGGCTTTTAACAGACGTCACGCTTACTTAAGTATAAGACAGAGAGCAGAAACAGAGAGAGAGACTGTCTGTTATCACCGATGACATCATGCTTCGGAGAGAGGAACAACATCTGCAGCCTTTTTTTTTTCTCTCGCCCGAGCAGAAACTATTATTAACGTATCATCTCTGTTCGCTGCGTTGTTACTAAATCCTACTAATCCTCCTCCTTCATCGAGACACTCCTCCTGTTTTCTTTCCTCCGATGTCATAAGGCAAAAACTGGAAGGATCTATTTCACAGAGAGAGAGAGAGAGAGAGAGAGAGAGAGAGGGGGAAAAAAGGCACTTGAGTTCCTCCTTCAAGCCCTCTTTCTGTCTTTCTTTCTTTGTGTCATGTGGGCCCGTCTGTGACTGTCCTAGTTAGTGAGGCTTCGCAGTGATGTCAGGGTCCCTAGCGCTGGATGATGATGATGATGATGCTGCTGGGGCCGAGGAAAGAATTCTCCAATAATTACAGCCCTTGTTGAGCCGTTCAGTCGTTCACTACCAGTCAGTACCCCCCCTTTTTTCTCCCCTCCTCCTCCTTGGCTCCTTTTCTTCTTCTTCTTCTTCTTCTTCTTGGCCCGATGGATTCGGGGGTTTTCCTCTCTCCCAACTGTCACTGACAACTTGACCATGTCCACATGGTGAAGAGCTTACATCCTCTTGCACACTCGCGGCCAGCTAACAGACGAGGAGGTACAATAACTCCGAGTGTGACTAATCGGAGAGAGACAGAGAGAGAGGAGGCGATGAGTGCTGGAGTTAGACATGCCCATCAGCAGCGCTTTTTTAGTATGAACGGAAAATATTCAGTTACACATCCACGCATGAGACGATGTGCTGTGCTTTGTATCATCAAGTCTGTGTAACTTAAACTTCTGATTTGCACTGACAGTCTCTCTAAAATGATTGTGCCAGTAGTCTTAGTTTTAGTTTAGTTTATTTGCACATAAAGAGAGAAAACACAATGCATAATACAAGAGAAGTAATGCATGCAGATTAAGAGAATAAACAACAACTTAACAAAAGAGAAATGGTGCCAATAAAACCCATTAAGGCTCGTCAGGCGGCTCTCCTATAGCGAAAAACATACAACATAAAAACTTTTAAGAATAATGAAATACAGACAAAAACAAACAAAAGCAAAAACTAAAGAAAAATAAAGAGTAAGAGTGTGTAAGAAAGGTGACACATAGCCAACACATAGAATATGATAGTGATAGTTGATAGTTAAGATGCTGCGTTACTTAACCCTCCTGTTGTCCTCGAGTTAAGGAAGGAAGGGCAGAGGAGGAAGGAAAGGAGGCAGGAGGAAGAACGAAGGAAGGAGGCAAGGAAGGAACGAAGGAAGGAGGCAAGGAAGGAACGAAGGAAGGAGGCAAGGAAGGAAGGAAGGAAGGGAGGAAGGATGGAGGAAATAAGGAATGAAGGAAGGTAGGAGGGAGGAAGGAAAGAAGGGAAGAAGGTAGGGGGGAGGGAAGGAAGGAAGAAGTAAAACGGAAGGGAGGAAAGAGAGAAGGAGGAAGGACAGACGGAAGGAAGGAAGGGAGGAAAGAAGGAACAGTCAAAACAGACGGGGTCAATTTGACCCGGGAGGACGACACGAAGGTTAATTGACGCAGCAAGAAGAGTTAATGCTTAATTTCTTAATTGATTTTAGACTAGTGGAGTTTCTAATGTGATCTGAAAGTTTAGAAAAAAGTAGTCTTGGGAAAACTATCCTTCTTAATCACCATTTATGACCCAGTAGAAGTGTGTGGCAGTGTTTTTAATCTATAGAGACCCTTCCTTCTGCCTTGTGTTTTGTTATTTTCTTATTATTTTACTGTTTGAGGTGTTTTCGGGTAGTAGGTGTGCAGCCTCTCAGCCAATCACAGTGCACAGGGAGTGAGGTGAGGTTACATCACTCTTAATCAGCACTTATAGGAGCCACTAGAAGTGTGTTGTGGTGTTTTTATCTACAGAGACTCTGCCTTTCTGTCTGTATATTCTTATTATTTTGTTATGTTGGAGACGAAAGATGCTTTGTACCAGATTAAGCTGCTAGCTAATTTCCATCTGCGGGTAAAGGAAACGATAAAAAACAGAGTGAAAGGTAACACATTTAAGTATTTTACAAGTTGGAATCACGAGGAGGCTGCTTTTCCTTGTCCTTTTAGCAAATAACGAAGATGGAGAAGATAAGAGACTCCCGCCAGATTTAGCTACTAACTCATTTCCATCTGCAGGTAAAACAAACAATAAAAAAAACAGAGTGAAAGGAAACAAATGTAGGTATTTAACAAATTGGCACCATGTTCAAAATGGATGTAACCAATGAATAAACTTAAACACTGAATATCTTTGAGTCTTTTGTCTCTTGGTCGGACAAAACGACATTTAAAGATGTCGAGTGGGCTTTAAGAAACAATGTTGACAGAGCTACAGGGAGCTGGAGATACGCCTCATATTTCAGAGGGATGAAAGCCGAACAGGTTAAAGAACCATTTCAAACTTGTCCTGACAACATAAAGCTTTCCAAGAAGCAAGATTTAAGGTTTTGAAAGCATCCTGGATCAATGGGATTAAACCCTCCTTTGTTTTGTTATACACACAAAGTGATTATGAATTTTTTATAAGTGTTTTATCTCTTTCACCATCATCATCATCATCATCATCATCATCATCATCATCATCATTACTAAATCAGCTCTGTGGTTGCATAGAGTTCCCGTCATCGTTCCAGTCTGGCCCAGTTTGTTTTACTCACTCTGTAAACATGTGATGGTATTTGCATCTTCCAGCTGAGGCCCATTGTTTGTCCGTGTGTGTGTAGGTGTCTGTTTGTGTGTGTGTGTGTGTAGGTGTGTGTGTGTAATGTGTGTGAACATCATACTGCATTGAAGAAGGCTTTAATCTAGCGATTGAGACCATAAACACATGTTGAAAACGTTTACTGAGGTTAGAAATCAAGTGAGAAGTTGGTGAATTCTCCATTGACTTGTATAGAGACGGAAGTCCTTTTGACACCAAAACGGTCGCCCCCTGGTGGCCTTTTGATAGAATGCAGTTTTAAGTTACTTCCGCGTTGGCATCACTTCAGAGGACCAGAACTCCCCGCCTGGTATCGAGTAGTGACAGCAACACTGCCCCCCAACGGTTTCCGGTGGTACTGCTCCGTTTGGTCCGTATCCGTAAGCTTTATGGAAACGTGCAGAAATACGGACGAAATGAACACGGAACATGGACAGAAGGCTCCGTGTGTATCTGGATTCGTATTTAACGTTCAGCATAAATGGGCCTTTAGTATTTGCATCCGTGTAGCAACTATCAGGTAGTTTTTACTATTAAAACCAGTCTATTATACACTGAGGGACTTTTTTTTTTTCGTGTTGTTTACGGGGGTCGCTCCTCATCCTTGCAGGAAGTTTGTATTCTGGGCACAAAGCTCCTTTTTTCTTTTTTAACACAAATCATTCCATCCAGAGCCACTCACAGGAGAATAATACACTCAATAGCGTAGCACTTCCGTGGCTGGCATAGTCATGGGAGGCAACAAAAGCCCCCGAGGGTTTTAGTGATTTAGTGAGAACCTGATCCTGGAGCAATATGGCCTCAGACTGTCCCAGAGCAGACCAGCAGGGCAGAGTGGTTTTGGGTATTATAGGCTCTGCTCCGAGCTCAGGCCTCTCTTATCTCTTTCAGCTCTGAGAAAACTACCTGACTACGATAAGAGAGATGGTGAAGTAGTGAGGTAGTCCCTTTCTTTTTTTTTTGAATGGACAGACAGGAAATCAGTGGAGGATTTGTCCTGAATTCAGTGTTCAAATTTAGCCTTTAACAAGCTTTTTAATTAGTAATCTTCTTTTAAAATGTTGTATTTTACTCTATCTATTTAGCTACTTTTGCTATATACTACTTTTACTTAGTTAAAATGATTACTATTTTTATTTTCCATCTTATATTACATTAATGTATTGCTTTATGCTCCTTTTTAGGCCGTTTTTTTAGTGTGAAGCATTAATTTTATGGCATTTATTTGATTTTAAATCACTTTTAGCTGCATTTTTTTGTATGAAAGTTGCTATAAAAATAAAGTTAGTACTATTATTGTTATTATTAGTTCAGTTTGAAGTGGTTTTGAGTCTTTCCTGAGTCCTAATCTGTCCCAGAAACAGTTTTTTTTAGGGTATTCTAGCACAAAAAATAAGAAAAATGCATTTGTATATGGAGCTTTTCGGACCTTTGGAGACTTAATGATGGTCTGACTGTTTAACGGATAGTTCACAGAAGTTTTTATTGCATTGAACATTGTCTTTTAGAATATACCACTCGGAATAAGTGTGTTGTCAGGTGGGATTTAAAGGTGGAGTAAGCATAAAATGTAGTTTAAATACTGAGTGTATACATTAAACGTCATTTACAAGCAGTTTGAAATGACTTTTATGATAAACTGGAATCATTTAATGGTCCTTCAGCCTCATCTGAGCTCACTTTTGTCATTTCCTCGCCTGATATCAACATGAAAACGATCTTAAACCCCAAAAAAAGCCTTTTATTGTGAGTGTAAGTATAACAATTGTAGGATTTTAAGAGTCTTGGGTTTTAGTGGGAGAGGATTTTGTGGTTAGGATGTTCGGTGCAGCTCTTCAGTCCATTTATTTTTCTGTTGCCTTTTTTTTTTCTTCTTCTTTTTTACAGTGAGGGTTAGCTGCTCTTCTGTATGCATGCTTAAGCAGCCTGCTCTTTTCAGCCTCCTGGCCTTTTGCCCTTAGAGCAAATGGATTTCGCCTTGTAAAAAAAAAAAAAAAAAAATCATCTGCTCCTTTCAACCCCCACATCTTCCTCCTCTTCTTCATGCCTCCATTCTTGCCTTTTAAGTTTGATCTTTACTACGTCTGCAGCTTTACACCTACACCTGTGCAAGCTTGAGATTTGCACACAAGATGACTCATAAGGTTAGCTTCATTTTATTTTCTTTTTTTTTTCCCTTACACGGCATAAAGCAACACTCTGCATCACATATGATCGGGGTTTCAGATTGCAGAAAAGTCCCCTGCACTTCATAAACGCATCCTGCTGTTTTTAAAAGCAGCTGAAAGTTCAACCCCCCCCCACACCCACCCCCCTTCTCTCCTCTCTCCGACTCCCCAAAGTGTCTGGATGGCTCTGCATTCAACGGCCTTTCTATAGGAAATCAATGTAAGCCAGAAACAGCTTTGGATCTCAGTTTAATCTCAGTAGGTTTAACATGCAGTAAATGTCATTTTATATTATATTATTAACTAACTTGAGCTTTAAGTTTCTTTTATCTCCTTTTTTTAGACATGATTCGTCTATTCTTCCCTTATTACTCATCCAATTGACTGTATTTCTTCTCTTTTAACCCTAACATACTGTTTAATATGTTCATACTGTTCATATGTAAGGGTTAAAAGACCTATTATAGAATAGACTCAACTAGTCCAAGTCAAAATTAGGACTGTGCCTAACTCAGGATTTTCACTTCAGACCAATGCATCGACTCAGAAGGAGGATTATTTACATACTACAACCTTTACATTAAGAGAGATATGAGGAATATTATTCATCTCTCTGCCCACATGACTCATGTTTTACCTGGAAGACTCATGTTGTAACGCTGTTGTTCATTGTTTGTTGTGTGAAAATATCAGATTTCCTGGTAATAGTCTGAGTGGAAATCCAACAGGGTGACACTATAAGGCGTCTCCTCTGTCGCCAGCGCTGTCATCTGAGGAGTCCGTCGCACTGGTTGGTGGAGACGCTGGTTCGTCTGTTTAAACAGTAGATTAGTAAACTTTTCCTGTATGTACCTCCGCAGCTCGGAGCAGGAAACAGTCGTGTTTGACATTCAAAGTCTAAAATTGTCTTAAAATGTCAGGAATTGTAGGATTTAAGGCATTAAATTAGATTTGAGTGTAGCTATATTCGTTCAGTTTATGTTATTAATCATTATTATCATTATTTTATATAAGCAATATAACCAACTTATTAATTAAATTAAAAAATAATCAGCAGTTGGAACTATAATGAAATTAATCATTAGTTGCAGTCCTATATAAATGACTTCAAATTGAGCTCCATTTCAACCCAATACATCAGTGAAATCCTGCTTTTGCAAAAAGAAAACATACAGATACATGTTTTACTGTCCCAAAACATGTAAATAAAATGTCTCAGCAATGGTATTTTTTCCCTTAAAGAGATTTTAAAAAGGTCTTAAGTGATTAAAATGTGCAGATACTCTTGTTGCACTGTCCTCAGTTTCCATCATTCGCTCGCTGTCTCTATTACAGAATCTATAAAAGTTTACAGCCTTTCACACTGTGTTATTGTTTATAAATAATATGTCAAAAGATAAACAGCATACTGTGAAAAATTATGCCTTAGCAACTTTTACTACGATGCAGCTCTGATGAAAATGTACCTTTTTTTTTATTTTTTTGTTACTGTGTGTTGGTTGCTTCTTTTCTCATCATCACATGCTCCGACTGGCTTTATTATGAGCTGCAGCGCTGCCAGAGCTCGGCTGGCTTTTGTCTCATTAGCTGTCTGTTCATTCCCTTGTTGCCCCCCCCCCTCCCCTCCCCTCCCCTCCCCTCCCTCCTCCCTCCTCTCTGCACATCTGAGCTGATAATAACTGCTACAGTAACTCTCACAAACAGTACATTTATGTTTGCTTTTTCCTCGACTCTCAGGTTTTTTCTATCTTTTTGTTTACCGTTCCTCACAGTAAGAGACGCACAGGTCTAACCAGAGTGTTTAGGTTGCGTCATTGTCACAACAACACTATTTCTAAGGTTTTTATTTACTTATTTATATGTTTGTTTGTCAGGGACTGTGTACAATTAACATTAATCTTCTTTTGACCCATTTTTTATATATTAAAGCAGTAAATAAACCACCTTATACATATTTATTTAAGGTGGATTTTTCCTAATGTGACCCTGAATATGCAAAAATAGAAATAAAATGCATCATTATTTTTATTTTTGTGCAGCTGATACACATTTTTATATATGCAAATGTCCAAATTTGACCTGTTTTTATTTAAATAATTCAAAAATAAGCATTCAAACATGTTGTGTATTCATCATATTCTATAAAATGTTCTCCTGGACCATAAAATAGTGTCTTATTTTCTTAGATTAACACTCGTGTTTGCTCTCTTGACAGTTTCATTAATGATGAATTCAACATTTATTAATAACAAATGCAATTTCAAATGACATAATCCATTTAGAGAGAATATATTAGAGGATTATGGCAAAAATGTCTAAGTGGTGTAACCATAAAAACTTTGTACCAAATAATTCAACTTGCTTAAAAACAGTAAATTGTCAATAAAACACCATATCAACTAGTTTGGCATGATCTTACATTATAACTTTTATATTAAATAAAGGTAATGGAATACAATTGTTCTGAATATTACATTTAATCTGGTAACCATGGAGATCAGGAACATTTACATTGTTTTAAATGAAGTAATTATTAGTATAAGTCCACTTAAATACACTGTAGGTGGATAAAATATGTAATATTTATCATTCTTTTGTGGTTACACCATTTGACATTTTCAGGAGCATTCAGTCTTACTTTTGGTAAAAAATGGTACAAATGTCATTTCAAAAGATATAAAACCAACATAAAGATATTTTTGATTTGCTCATCTTGCCAACTCTTATTTGTCACTGACCCAAATAAAGATTATTATTTCTGAGCCACATTTAAATGTAGAGTTGTTGCATTTTTTCAATGAAAGCCTTTGTACCCACTGGTCACTCCCCCCCCCCCCCCCCAGTTTCCAATCCAAAATCCACGCTGTTTTTCAGCTGACCTAAGGTAACTTGTTGAGCAACAAACGCGCCATTGTAAATCCTTCCTTTCTCCTCTCCGGTCGGTGGCGGACTTTGATGCACAGCACTCAGGGACTCAGTGAACCCGTCCTAATGAGACGGAGGACTGTCCCATCACACTGTCCGTTCATCCAAAAGAGACACAGAGAGGTGAGAACAGCTAGCAGCGCTATGGCTGAACACCTCCGTACCTGAAAATCCACTCACAGTAAAACTTCATTATTCTTTTAAAACTTTGCTGTATTTGTTTCTAAAGCTGCCGGATTCATTCACTCCAGTATTAAAGTCCCAGTTGGATTCAGGCCAGTGTTTGCTGAATGAGCTTAGCCTACTTGCTCATGATACCAGTTAACTACTGTTAAAATGTAATCTCTTCACAAATGTTTGATTACACCTGATTTGATGTGATTGGCACACACACACTTTTTTCTGCATTAACTCTTAAGAGAAGTTGATTTTGTATAATAATAATAACATTAAACTAAATTTCTATAGTACCGGGAGCTTCATATAATACTATATGCACCATTTAAGCAACAGAATATCACAAAAAAGCACAATAAAAACAATGGTCAGACATAAATAGATGAGACAAATATAAAATTAACACATTAAACCATTAAAATAAGCTCTTATTTTCAGCACTGCCATGTTTTATACTACTTTATGCTCCACATTCACATTTGGCATCATCACCAGTCTCCCACTTTTGTCCACTGACGTTACTTAAGCATGAAATGTTGGTTCACGAACAGTTAAACCATAAATTTGAAATTTTGAATGTTGAAATTATAAGTTAAGGGTGGAAAAAAAAAAGAAGTTTGCAACCACAAATAACTCCAAGCAGATGTTGGCTGATGTTTCAGGACAGCGCTGCACAGAAGCTCTGAATGAACGGACATTTGGTGTTATGTTTGGCTGGTTGGTTGCTGTGATTTATGGATTATCAGTCACAGAGACAATCCAAGTGGATGCTCCCCAAGATGTTAGAAGACAAGGAAAACACAGAAAAGCACAAAATATTCAGCATAAAAACTAAACCAAACACAACCTTTAAAAGACCAGAAATCACATCAACTCACTTTACAAATAAGATTAAAGTAACTCAAACCCGAGAAGGATAATAACAACTGAAATTGTCATTGCAAAGATCACAATCTGCTCTATAAAAAAAGTCCTAATCTGACTTCTCTAAACCTCTTTCATATTTGAATATTTAATGTTTAAAGGAAGAAAGCTGTTCCTCAACATGACGCTGGTATTAAAAAAAAAGAAAAAAAAAGGGGGAACTTCTGGCCGAACTTTATACAAGAATGCACTCTGGCCCTGTTATTATATCCGAATGACTGAATAGTTGGTGTTATTATTATTATATGATAGAGAAAGATAGATAGTCACTTTATTGATCCCAATTGGAAATTTGGGTTTACAGCAGCTCAATATAAACATAAAAAGTAATAATAAAGTACGAACAACAAACAAACAATAAAAAGATCATAGTAAAACTAAAGCCAATAGTCAATAGAGTTGATTATAAAGTGCAAGATATAAAGCTATATGTAATACTAAAAATCTGTTGTAAAAACAAATATGGGTTATCAGACACAGAGAAAACCCAATCCAATGGATAAATAAAAACAATTATTTCCAGTTTGGTCCCAAAGATGCTAGAAGACAAAGAAATACAAAATATTCAGCATTAAAAAAAACTAACATAATCCTTAACTCTCACATATTGTGAGATATACTGACTCATAATTAGTCTAGACACCAATTCACATTCATTAATTCCCAATCAGTCATTAATAAATGTTTGATTAATCCTTCTGTTGGATTAATCTTATGGAAAAAAGACATTCACAATCACTATTTTAATAGAATATGATGAATATGATGAGTTTGAATGCTGATTTTTGAATTTTTAAAAATAAACATATTAAAAAAATGTGTAACAGCTGCACAAAAATGTTAAAAAAAAGATTTATTTTATTTCCATTTTGTATACTGTGGGTCACATTAGGAAAAGCCTGGCTAAAAGAAATGTGAATAATGTAAAAATTGCATTTACAGAAAAAAAACCTCAATATCAGAACGATAATAACAACCTTAACAAATACATTTCATTGCAAATATCACTGTAGATCTGTTGCCCTGTTCCTCTATTTAAACCTACCATGACTTCTATAAACCTCTTTCATATTTAAATATTTGATGTGTAGTGGGAAGCCGTTCCCCAACATAACACTGGTATATAAAAAAAAAAGGGAACTTCTGCACACATTATTCACTGGATGAAACACACATTCTCCTTGTTATTATAGCTCTACTGAATATGGACCAAGTTATATCTGAGAACACAGATATTAAACCTGCTGTTGTCCTCCCGGGTCAAATTGACCCCGTCTCTTTTGACTGTTCCTTCTTTCCTTCCTTTCATCCCTCTTTCTTTAATTTTTGCCTTCGTTTTTCCCCTCCTTCCCTCTTTCTTTGCTCCCTCTTCCTTCCATACTTCTTTCCTCACTTCCTTCCTTCCTCCCTCCCTCCTTACTCCTTTCCTTCCTCCCTTCCTCCTTTCCTTCCTCACTCCCTCCCTCCTTACTCCTTTCCTTCCTTCCTTCCTCCCTTCCTTCTCTCCTTACTTCCTTCCTCTTTTCCTACCTCCTTCCTTCCTTCCTTCCTTCCTTCCTTCCTTCCTTCCTTCCTTCCTTCCTTCCTTCCTTCCTTCCTTCCTTCCTTCCTTCCTTCCTCCCTCCTTACTCCCTTCCTTCCTCCCTTCCTCCTTTCCTCCCTCCCTCCTTACTCCTTTCCTTCCTTCCTTCTGCAGCCTCTGTTGCAGGAGTCCTGTCCTTCTGAATGAATCGCTGCCATTACAGAGGAAACACTGCTTAATGACTCTTGATAAACCATAACCCGATAAAAGTCATTTACGATTTGCACTCGATAACTCGTTATCTTCTGTGTTGTGTCTTTTTTTGTGCAGGAGGCTTCTCGGTGGTTTTTCTGGCTCGTACGCACAGCGGCGTCCGCTGCGCTCTGAAAAGGATGTACGTCAACAACGTCCCGGACCTCAACGTCTACAAGAGAGAGATCACTATCATGGTGAGAGCTGCATCGTCATCACGGTGGTTTTGGTTAGAGTTGTTATCTCGGAGCTCGACTTCTGAGTCTTCCTGCTTGACTTTTTAATTGCAACAGCTTTACATTTTAAATATGGCTTTTAAAAACCACTTTGAAATGACACTTATTAAGATGTTATCAAAGCTTCAGGTTGTGGTGATATTTGCATGACTTGTACAAAAGTAATAACACTTTTTAACCCCTTACATACTGTACAGGATCAAATTTGACCCATTTTTCACACTTTAGAGCTGCAAAAACACCTTATGCACATTTTCATTAGCTGGACTTTTCCTAATGTGACCCAGAATATACAAAAATGGAAATAAAATGCCTGTTTTTTTATGTCCGTGCATGCATATAAGGGTTGGCAAGATGAGCAATTAAAAAATATCTTTAAAAATAGTTTTAAAAGCAGCATCAGGTTTGTTAATTGAAATGTCATTTGCACCATTTTTTTTAACCAAAAGTAAAACTGAATGCTCCTGAAAGATAAATATTAAATATTTCATCCACCTACAGTGTATTTAAGTGGATTTATACTAATAATTACTTCATTTTAAAACCTTAAATGAAAAGAAAACTGTTTGGATTATTTCTACATTTAAAGTTTAAAGCATTTTAAATCAATATTGAGCAGGATGTATCCTAAAAACAAGCATTTTTTATAAATAAGTTGTAACAAAATATGTAAAATTTGTTAAGAAAACATTGTGTTGCATTGCTAAAAGTGGATTATATTTATTCCACGTTTTAGTTTACATTTATTTTCATGTATTTTTGACACTGGGTTGCATCACATCATTGACCCATGTAAAGAAATTGACCTATATTTGCTAAAAAAACCCCATCAAAAATCACCATTCAAACATGTTGTATTCTTCATATCCTATACAATGTGACGATTCATCAAGCATGTATTAATGAGTAAGTGTTAAAATAAAGTATTATCTCATTCTTTCCTGATCTACACACCATTATATTTGACTGGAACTACTTTCCTGGTTTGGAAAACAAATAATTTTTTTATTATCTAAACATTTCATGAGGGCACTCTCTCAGTTTTGACGTATTTAATTTAAGCACATTGTTCCTGATTCAAACAGGACACGAGCAGAAAAAAGAAAGAAAGAAACTTGCTCTCATAAATCACAATGCTTATTGTATAAACAGCCTCATTCCATCTTCATAAGCCGTCCTGCAGCGTTACCAGTCTGGCAAGAGTAAAAAAGGCTGAGGCTTTTTTTTTTTTTTGGCTGAGCGCTGGCTGACATTGTAATAACACACCTGGTCCATTGACAATTACTGTTGGATCTGTCACACGAGAGCTGGCACGCACATGATTACAACAGATTATTCAAGTTAGTATAATAGTTAAATAATGCTCATCTATTAGAGATCTTACGCTTTGGATGTTTGACCTGCAGTTGTGTCAGCGAACAGCGAACTCTGAGCTGTTTTCGGCCAGTTTTTTTTTTTTTTGTGTGTGTCTGCTGCTCACTGTTTCATCATCTGGAACAATGTGTAACGCTCACACACACACACACACACACACACACACACACACACACACAGAGAGAGAGCGAGAGAGCTGACCTTAAACATTGACACAATTCGGGTCTTTTGGGACGTTGCCTTAGGTGTGCCGGTTTCCACAACACACACACAAGCACACAGTCTCTCTCTCTCTCTGCTCACGTTGGCATTTAAACAGCCAACAGCCAACAAACACAAAACACAAAACGCTGCGACGCTTCTAATAATCCAGACGATGAATCAAGTTTTGTTCTTTACACCACATTAAAAAAGACATGAAAGGAAAACAGTTTATAAAAACAGTATATTCAGAAGCAGCGGACCTTAGCTGATCAAATACAACAAACTCTATACAAGTTCAAACATGCATACTCCGCTAGTAACAGCGCTGAGTGATGACTGTGGTTGTTCACAATACTCACGTGTGATCTTTGTAGTCGCCTCGGGAGCTAACGTTAATTATGGGTTAGGGTTAATAGCTGGTTTGATCATATCAGATTATATTGTTCATTATGTCAGATTCTACTTCATGTCATATTGTACATTATATCATTTCATATTGTAGATTATATCGTATCATATTGTACATTATATTAATTCTTACATTATATAGTGTCATATTGTACATTATATTATATTGTACATTATATTATATCGTACATTATATTAATTCGTACATTATATAGTGTCATATTGTACATTATATTATATCGTACATTATATTATATCGTACATTATATTATATTTCGTACATTATATAGTGTCATATTGTACATTATATTATATCGTACATTATATTATATCGTACATTATATTATATCGTACATTATATCCTATTATATCGTACATTATATCGTATCATATTGTACATTGTATTATATCGTACATTATATCCTATTATATCGTACATTATATTGTATCATATCGTACATTATATCGTATCATGTCGTACATTATATTATATCGTACATTATATTGTATCATTTCGTACATTATATCGTATCATGTCGTACATTATATTATATCGTACATTATATTGTATCATATCGTACATTATATCGTATCATGTCGTACATTATATTATATCGTACATTATATTGTATCATATCGTACATTATATCGTATCATGTCGTACATTATATTATATCGTACATTATATTGTATCATATCGTACATTATATCGTATCATGTCGTACATTATATTATATCGTACATTATATTGTATCATATCGTACATTATATCGTATCATGTCGTACATTATATTATATCGTACATTATATTGTATCATTTCGTACATTATATCGTATCATCGTGCATTATATCGTATCATTTCGTACATTATATCACATCATATCGTACATTATATCGTATCATTTCGTACATTATATCGTATCATATCGTGCATTATATCGTACATTATATTGTAACGGATCATATTGTACATTATATCATATCGTACATGATATCGTATTATATCGTACATGATATCGTATCATATCGTACATTATATTATATATCGTACATTATATCGTATCATATCGTGCATTATATCGTACATTATATCGTATCATATCTTACATTATATTATATCGTAAATTATATCATATCGTACATTATAGCGTATTATATCGTACATTATATTGTATCATATCTTACATTATATTATATCGTACATTATATCGTATCATATCGTACATTATATCGTATCATATCGTGCATTATATCGGATCATATTGTGCATTATATCGTACAATATATCATATCGTACATTATATTGTATAATTTCGTACATTATATCGTATAATTTCGTACATTATATAGTACCATATCGTACATTATATCGTATCATATCGTACATTATATCGTATCATATTGTACATTATATCGTACATTATATCATATCGTACATTATATTGTATAATTTCGTACATTATATCGTATAATTTCGTACATTATATAGTACCATATCGTACATTATATCGTATCATATCGTACATTATATCGTACATTATATCATACATTATATTATATCATATCTGACATTATATTATTTCGTACATTATATCGTATCATATCGTATATTATATCGTACATTACATCATATCATATATTGTATCGTATCTTATGGTACATTGTATCGTATCATATTATATATTATATTGTATCATGCATTATATCAAATTGTATCAAATCATACAATATGCCGTATTGTAACATATCGTACATTATATCGTATCGTACATTAAATCATATTACATTAATATTATTACCATACCATCAGTCAGTGAGTTTGTCTGTGCCTTATTTATCCATTTACTATTATTCAAACTGTAACTTTAACATGAAACCATGAACTGAACCTCAGCTGTGCGCCTTATGTGTCTCTGTTGTTGTTGTTTTATTGTGTTTTACTATATTTCGCTATTATGACGATTTAATTTCTTTCTAATTACACATTTGTCCATCTTTAGTGGTATCTTATTTATATCGTTCTGTCCTGATCGCTGCCGTCTTTGTTTCCTCCCGTCTGCAGAAGGAGCTGTCAGGCCATAAGAACATCGTCGGCTACCTGGACTCCACCATCAACGCTGTGTCGGACAGTGTTTGGGAAGTCCTCATCCTCATGGAGTATTGTAAAGGTAAAACAATACAAACATGCTCTAAAGCCGCCTGTGTTTTATATGTTTATTTAGTTTATTTTATAAGGATATAATAATATATATACACAGACTCATACAGACAAAAATACATTATGAGGTTATTAAGAAAGGAAAAAAAGAACAAAACTAAATATAAAATGATGTTAATACAATATATAATAAAATAATATAAAATGCATACTAATCTCCTCTCCATATAAACTATACACCAAGGGAGGAGTTACATTAACCTTCGTGTCGTCCTTCCGGGTCAAATTGACACCGTCTGTTTTGACTGTTCCTTCTTTCCTTCCTTCCTTCCTTCCTTCCTTCCTTCCTTCCTTCCTTCCTTCCTTCCTTCCTTCCTTCCTTCCTTCCCTCTGTCCTTCCTCCCTCCCACCTTCTCTCTTTCTTTCCTCCCTTCCTTCTTTCCTCTGTCCTTCTTTCCTTCCTTCCTCCCTTCCTCTTTTCCTTTTTCCCTCCCTCCCTCCTTTCCTTCCTTCTTCCTCCTTTCCTTCCTTTTTCCTCCCTCCTACCTTCCTTCCTTCCTTCCTTCCTCCCTTCCTTCCTCCCTTCCTTCCTTCCTTCCTTCTTCCTTCCTTCCATCTTTCCTTCCTTAACTCGAGGACAACAGGAGGGTTAATATAATCAAAAATGTATATTTATTACAACAGATTATTCAATTATTTATCATGTTTTAAGCTGCATTTTTAGTCTTTTTTTATTAAGTTCATACCTTTTTAATTTGGGATTTATGTTTATTTATAATATATATATTGAACTGTATTGGAAACATTCATCACTTAATGTTTTATTCGTGTTAGAGGAAGTTATTTTGGGCTAACTAAACTAAAGGAAACCAAACTTTCACCACGTGTAAAAAGCTTTGTTGCAGCCTCTGTCCTTTTTAACCCCCCCCCCCTCGTATTGATTGTGGCAGCTCACTGGCCCCAAATTGTCTTTTTTCGGAAGGCTATTTCGAGCAGTTTTGCCCTCATTGGACACGTTTACATGCAACACACATTACTCTGGTTACTGAGAATAATCAGATAAATGAAGCCTGTTTTAGATGCTGATGTATTGTTTTTTAGTTTACTTCCTGCATATTATGATCTGGTTGCAAAATAGGCATTGGCTTTAATTTTTTGTGCTTATGTTAAAATCCTTAAAACATCATGTTGAGCTTAACCCTCCTGTTGTCCTCGAGTCAAGGAAGGAAGGATGGGAGGGAGGAAGAAATGGAGGGAGGGAGGGAGGGAGGAAGGAAAGGAGGGAGGAAGGACGGGAGGAAAGAAGGAAGGAAAGGAGGGAGGAAGGACAGAAGAAAGAAGGAAGTTAGGAGGGAGGGAGGGAGGAGGGAGGGAGGAAAGGAAGGAGGGAGGGAGAAAGGAAAGATAAAGTGAGTAAAGGACAGAGGAAAGAAGGAAGGGAGGAAGGTAGAGGGGAGGAAAGAAGGAGGGAGGGAGGAAGGTAGGGGGATGGAGGGAAGAGACAGGGAAGGAAAGAAAGAGAGAAGGAGGGAGGGAGGGAGGACAGACGGAAGGAAGGAAGGAATGAAGGAACAGTCAAACAGACGGGGTCAATTTGACCCGGGAGGACGACAGGAAGGGGTAAAGCAGAAGATACTCTCCTTAATACAAGAATGAAACTAAAAACAAATCCCACATGGAACATTTAGTTTACGAGCGGGTCAAAAACATCAAACATGCAGTTTTTGCATTTATGACGACTTGTTTTTCAGTCTTAAATCTCCTCTCTTCTTTCTTTCTCTTTCTCTCTCTTTCTTTCTTTCTCTTTCTCTTTCAGCGGGTCAGGTGGTGAAGCAGATGAACCAGCGGTTGAACGTTGGCTTCAGCGAGGCCGAGGTCCTCCACATCTTCTGCGACACATGCGAGGCAGTGGCCCGCCTGCACCAATGCAAGACCCCCATCATCCACAGAGACCTTAAGGTGAACATTTATAACAAACCCCCCCCCCCCCCCCCCCCCCCCAATCAGCAGGGCAGTTTGAACTAATGGTTAGACTGTTAAAGTATTGATTATTATCACACCCTCGTTTTGCTCAGAATATTCAATTTACAAAGCTATATATGGGTCAATGATGTGATGCAATCCAGTGTCTATTGGTGTAATCAGTATTTATTTCATATAAAATCTGATTATATACAGGAAAATTAATGTGAACTAAAATGTGGAATAAATATAATCCACTTTTAGCAATGCAGCACTATGTTTTTTAACACATTTTACATCATTTGTCGCATATTTATTTAGAAAAAATTGGTTGTTTTTGGGATATGTTGTGCTCAATATTGATAAAAAATGCTTTGAAATTTAAATGCAGAAATAATCCAAACTTTTTCTTTTCATTGATGTTTTGAAAAAAGGAAGTAATTATTTGTATAAGTCCACTTAAATACACTGTAGGTGGATACAATATGTAATATTTATCATTCTTCTGTGGTTACACCATTTGACATTTTCAGCAGCATTCAGTCTTACTTTTGGTAAAAAAAATGGTGCAAATATCATTTCAAATTGCATAAAACCAACATTTTTTTTATACATTTTATTAATGAGTTTTGCTTTTCCACAACACGGAGAACAATATAGACAAATCAAAACTACAAAACAGAACAAAACTACAAAACAAAAAAAATAAAAAATGCCAGCTCATTTTTGTATTTTTTTTAATTAACACAGGTCAAATTTGTACATTTGCATATATAAAAATGTGTATCAGCTGCACAAAAATAAGTATTTTATTTCCACTTTTTTATAATGTGCATCACATTAGGGAAAAGTCTGGCTAAAAGAAATGTGTGAATGGTGTTTTTAGAGCTCTAAAATGTAAACAATGGGTCAAATTTGACACCTGAACAGTATTTAAAGGGTTAAGAAACTTGAGGTAGGAATTAGACAAGGTGTACTGAATTTCTTCTAGATACAGACAGGAAACTATGTCATTCAGCCATAAGTTTCAAAAGATATTTAATAGAGAAAAGCGTCATTATGTTTCCTTTTTTTTGTTCAATTAATCAACTAAATGAACATCACCTTTAAATGTCCTTGTGAAAAGCTCTAAAAGTCCGACCTGCTGGGTCACTTTTGAGCCATCTGGCTAAAAGCTAAAATATGCAGTTTAATTCAGAGTAACAGCTTGTTCCTACATTTTTGACATTTTGGATGAATATAGGTCAAAGGTCAAATATATTTTCTTTTGTTTTAATATTAGGGGAAGGCATTACATTTCAGGCTAAAAATAAAATAAGTGTTTTTACTGCTTTTGGATGTAAAAATGTGTTAAATTACACTCTGAACGGTATGTAAAGGGTTAAAAAAACAAACAAACTAGGTGATGAAAATCTGCTCAGTCAGCAGAAGAAACTTTGATTTCACTTTGTTGCTCCTCCATTCCCCCCCCCCCCCCCCCACTTCCTTTACCAGTTTGCTCCTTTTATTTCCTTTCCGTCCTGTTGCCCCGACAATCCCTCCTTCCTCCCCCCCTCCGCCTCCTTCCCCTCCCCCCTCTCTCTTGTTTGTTGCTCTTCCACCTCTACTTCCTCTTTCTCCTCCTTCTCCCTCCTTCTCTCCGAGCGCCAAATCTACTCACTCTTCAAATTCCTCACTAACTTTACCCTTATTTCTGCTGATGCTCGGAGGCTAGCAGTAATTTCCCAGCCTGGTTGAATCCTCATCCTCCTCCTCCTCCTCCGCCTCCTCCTCCTCCTCTTCTTCCTCCTCCCCTCCCTCCTCTCTTGCTTGTTGCTCATCCACCTCTACTTCCTCTTTCTCCTCTTCTTCCTCGTCCTCGTCCTCCTCCTCCTCTTCTTCCTCCTCCTCACTAACTTTACCCTTATTTACCCTTACTTTATCCTCCTCCTCCTCTTCCTCCTCCTCTTCCTCCTCCTCTTCCTTCTCCTCCTCCTCCTCCTCCTCCACCTCCTCTTCTTCCTCCTCCTCACTAACTTTACCCTTATTTTATCCTCCTCCTCCTGCTCCTCCTCCTCCGCCTCCTCCTCCTCCTCTTCTTCCTCCTCCCCCCCCTCCTCTCTTGCTTGTTGCTCATCCACCTCTACTTCCTCTTTCTCCTCTTCTTCCTCGTCCTCGTCCTCCTCCTCCTCTTCTTCCTCCTCCTCACTAACTTTACCCTTACTTTATCCTCCTCCTCCTCTTCCTCCTCCTCTTCCTTCTCCTCCTCCTCCTCCTCCTCCACCTCCTCTTCTTCCTCCTCCTCACTAACTTTACCCTTATTTTATCCTCCTCCTCCTCTTCTTCCTCCTCCCCTCCCTCCTCTCTTGCTTGTTGCTCATCCACCTCTACTTCCTCTTTCTCCTCTTCTTCCTCGTCATCATCCTCCTCCTCCTCGTCCTCCTCCTCCTCCTTCTCCTCCTCCTCCTCCTCTTCTTCGTCCTCCTCTTCTTCCTCTTCCTCCTCCTCCTCTTCCTCCTCTTCCTCCTCCTCCTCATGTTCCTCCTCCTCATCTTCCTCCTCATCCTCCTCCTCCTCCTCCTCCTCCTATCCTCCTTTTTGCTGATGCTCGGAGGCCTGGCGGTAATTTCCCAGCCTGGTTGAATTCTTCTCCTCCTCCTCTTCCTCCTCCTCCTCTTCTTCTTCCTCCCCTTCGGTGCCCCATCAGTGGGACTTTGCTGTACTCCGTCCAGTTCAGCTCCACAGGCCGGTCCTCTGTTCCTCTCCTTTTCTTCCTCTTCTTCCTCTTCCTCCTCCTCCTCCTCCTCCTCCTCCTCCTCCTCCTCTTCCTCTTCGGTACCCCATCAGTAGGGACTCCACAGGCTCGTCCTCTGTTCTCTGTCTATCTGTTCTGTTCCTACACGGCTTACGTAACATCGCAGCGACACAAAAGACCACGGAGCCCCCCCCCCCCCCCCCCCCCCCCCAAAAAAAGAAGCCCCTTAACCCTGAGCTGTCAACAGTATGGAGACAGTTGCTTTCATTCGTTTTTGTGCGTTTAAACAGTTCGAAAGTCTGTCACACTTTCCTAAAATACCCTTTTCTGCTTTCAGATATCTACATTTATGCACCTGTTGCAATCTCAACCGCTCTCATCTTTTATCTTCTTTCATGTCTTTCCTTTCTTTTATTGCCTCTTGTTATCTTTTAAACTCTACGGTGCCGTTTTTCTTTGCTTTCATTCGTTTTTGTGCGTTAAAAGTCTGTCACATTTTCCTCAAATGCCTCCTCCTCTTCTTCCTCTTATTCCTCCTCCTCTTCTTCCTCTTATTCCTCCTCCTCCTCCTCTTTTTTCCACTTCCTCCGCCTCCTCCTCTTCCTCCTCCTCTTCTTCCTCCTCCTCCTCTCCTCCTTCTTCTTCTTCTTCTTCTTCCTCCTCTTCCTCTTCCTCCTCTTCTTCTTCCTCTTCCTCCTCCTCTTCTTCTTCTTCCTTCTCCTCCTTTTCCTCCTCCGCCTCCTCCTCCTCTTCTTCCTCCTCCTCCTCTTCCTCCTCCTTCTCCTCCTCTTCCTCTTTCTCATCCTCCTCCTCCTCTTTCTCCTCCCCCTCCTCTTCTCCTTCCTACCTATTTCTCCTCCTCCTCCTCCTCTTCTTCTTCTTCCTCCTCCTTCTTCTCCTCCTCCTCTTCTTCCTCCTCTTCCTCTTCATCATCTTCTTCTCCTCCTCCTCCTCCTCCTCTTCTTCCTCCTCTTCATCCACTTCTTCTTCTTCTCTTCCTCCTCCTCGTCCTCCTCCTCCTCCTCCTTCTAATCTTCACTGCCTCCTTTCATCTGATAACATACCAATAAAAGCACTGATCAGTTTACAGACAGACATGTTACTGTAATTTCTGTCTCGCAGGTCACATTACAGCGATGATGAGAATCCTGTTGAGGCAGAATTACTGTAATGAGAGTTTGTCTCACTACTCCATCAACTGCGGATTAAATCGGATGCAAGGTTTTTTTTTTTACAAGCCACATTAATTGTTTTGTATTTGCTCGATATGATGTAATCAGGAGATGAGCTACAGATTGGCTGTTTCATCATCTGTCTGTCAGAGTTACAACTGATATTATTTAAGACTGTAAGACTGCAAATGAGCCAGGAGGACAATCCTAAAACTGCATAGAAGATATTTCGTCTCTTAGGGCCTGATTTACTAATATCCCAGATAAAGGGTACTAAATTGCGTGCACGGTGCAATAGATTGTGCGTCTCGTTTGCGTTAGTTTTGCAAGTGATCTTACTCAGAATAACTGTGTAAATGAAAACAGGACAGCAGTATTTAAATGAGGGTTTTGTGTCTTAATGGAGAGTTTGGACGAGCAGAAAGCTGCAAGCGCAAAATGAAATGTGATCAGGTTCTAGTGGAAGAGGTTAACTAATATATTGAGATATAACAACAACTATATTACTAATATTACCAGAAAAAAACGACATATGGGAGAGTATTAGTGACCAAGTCAATGCTGTTAGTAAAACCAACAATATTAACACAGGTGGAAAAACTCCTCCTCCTCCTCCTCTTCTTCCTCTTCCTACTCCTCCTCCTCCTCTTCTGCCTCTTCCTCCTCCTCCTCCTCCTCCAACCAAAAATATTCCACTCCAAAAATATTAACACAGGTGGAAAAACTCCTCCTCCTCCTCCTCTTCTTCCTCTTCCTACTCCTCCTCCTCCTCTTCTTCCTCCACCTCCTCTTCTTCCTCTCCTCCTCCTCCTCTTCTTCCTCCTCCTCCTCCTCCAACCAAAAATATTCCACTCCAAAAATATTAACACAGGTGGAAAAACTCCTCCTCCTCCTCCTCTTCTTCCTCTTCCTACTCCTCCTCCTCCTCTTCTTCCTCCTCCTCCTCCTCCTCTTCTTCCTCTTCCTCCTCCTCCTCCTCCAACCAAAAATATTCCACTCCAAAAATATTAACACAGGTGGAAAAACTCCTCCTCCTCTTCTTCCTCCTCCTCCTCCTCCTCCTCTTCTTCCTCCTCCTCCTCCTCCTCTTCTTCCTCCTCCTCCTCCTCCTCCTCCTCCTCTTCTTCTTCCTCCTCCTCCTCCTCCTCTTCTTCTCCTCCTCCTCCTCCTCTTCTTCCTCCTCCTCCTCCTCCACCAAAAATATTCCACTCCAAAAATATTAACACAGGTGGAAAAACTCCTCCTCCTCCTCCTCTTCTTCCTCTTCCTACTCCTCCTCCTCCTCTTCTTCCTCCTCCTCCTCCTCTTCTTCCTCTTCCTACTCCTCCTCCTCCTCTTCTTCCTCCTCCTCCTCCTCTTCTTCCTCCTCCTCCTCCTCCTCCTCCAACCAAAAATATTCCACTCCAAAAATATTAACACAGGTGGAAAAACTCCTCCTCCTCTTCTTCCTCTTCCTACTCCTCCTCCTCCTCTCTTCCTCCTCTTCCTCCTCCTCTTCTTCCTCCTCCTCCTCCTCCTCCAACCAAAAATATTCCACTCCAAAAATATTAACACAGGTGGGAAAAACTCCTCCCTCCTCCTCCTCTTCTTCCTCTTCCTACTCCTCCTCCTCCTCTTCTTCCTCCTCCTCCTCCTCCTCTTCTTCCTCTTCCTCCTCCTCCTCCTCCAACCAAAAATATTCCAC
>NC_084973.1:29997753-30067376 GCF_963691925.1 Scomber scombrus
CTGTTGTTATGTGGGTCAGTGATGTTTTTGTTTTTTTTGTGTCCATGTGGTTTAGTCAAATTTAAAGGTGTTAAAATGTGAAAATAAACGTATGAATAACTTGCACACATTCTTTTTTTGTGGACCCAGCATCAAATTTCTGCTTTTAATCCATTTTGAGAGAATATATTAGAGGATTATGGTAAAAATGTCTAAGTGGTGTAACCATAAAAAGTTTGTTACAAATAATTCAACTTGATTTAAAAACAGTAAATTCTCAATAAAACACCATATCAACTAGTTTGGCATGATCTTATATTATAACTTTTATATTAAATAAAGGTAATGGAATACAATTGTTCTAAATATTACATTTAATCTGGTAACCATGGAGATCAGGAAACATTTACATTGTTTTAAATGCAGTAATTATTAGTATAAGTCCACTTAAATACACTGTAGGTGATAAAATATGTAATGTTTATCATTCTTTTGTGGTTACACCATTTGACATTTTCAGGAGCATTCAGTCTTACTTTTGGTTAAAAAATGGTGCAAATGTCATTTCAAAAGACATAAAACCAACAAAAATACTAAATGTACATTTTAACAAACCTGATGCTGCTTTTAAAAATATTTTTAAAGATATTTTTGAATTAATCATCTTTTTAACTCTTATTTATCACTGACCCGTATATAAAAACTGTCTCAAACAAAGCCATCACCATTGTTAGTCTAATTTAGTCAGTTTTTGGGAATATTTGGTCAAAAAGGCTAAAACCAACAAATCAAGCTGTTACATTCACACTGAATTAATACCACTTTTAGTCTGGATAAATACTTCTCTCTAAACTAATTTTGACATATTTCCAAAGTGCTGTCAAATTAAGTGTTTGCATGCAACCGACTGTAAGTCAGGTTTGTTTATTTAATCGTCCAGATCGAGATTCCGAGTCCTTCTGGAAGCAGATTCAGCTCAGTTTGTTCCTCAAAACTCATAATCTGGCTCCACTTTACATTTCAGGACTTCAAATGAAAATCAAATGTTGTAAATGTCCAGGCTTCAAACTAGTTACTAAAGCAGTTATTCAAATGATGCATATTTAGAAAATTTGCTTTCAGATGTTTTTGGAGATATGAGGACCGGAGTTACGCCTCCTCCCATTTATGTAAAGTGGAGTTTCATGTCTTTACTGCCTCTGTGGCTCTAAATGTAAAGATATCACCACTTTACATTAATCCTCCTGTTGTCCTCGAGTCAAGGAAGGAAGGAAGGGAGGAAGAAGGAAGGAAAGGAGGAAGGAAGGGAGGAAGAAAGAAGGAAAGGAGGGAGGGATGAAGGAAGGAAAGGAGGGAGGGAGGAAGGAAGGAAAGGGGGGAGGAAGGGAGGAAAGAAGGAAGGAAAGGAGGGAGGAAGGGAGGGAGGGAGGAAGAAGGAAGGAAGGGAGGGAGGGAGGGAGGGAGGAAGGAAGGAGAGGAGGAAGGAAAGAAGGTAGGAGGGAGAAAGGAAAAGAGGGAGGGAGGGAGGAAGGAAGGTAATGGGGAGGAAAGAAAGAGAAGGAGGGAGGGAGGAAAGAAGGAAGGAAAGGAGGGAGGGAGGAAGAAGGAAGTAAGGGAGGAAGAAAGAAGGAAAGGAGGGAGGGAGGAAGGAAAGAAGAAAGGAAGGAAGGAGAGGAGGAAGGAAGGAAGGTAGGAGGGAGAAAGGAAAAGAGGAAGGGAGGAAAGAAGGAAGGTAATGGGGAGGAAAGAAAGAGAAGGAGGGAGGGAGGAAAGAAGGGAGGGAGGAAGGAAGGAACGAGGGAAGGAAAGAAGGAAGGAGGGAGGAAGGAAAGAAAGAGAAGGAAGAAGGAAGGAAAGAAGGAAGGGAGGAAAGAGAGAGGAAGGAAAGAAAGAGAGAAGGAGGAATGAAGGACAGACGGAAGGAAGGAAGGAAGGGAGGAAAGAAGTAACAGTCAAAACAGACGGGGTTAATTTGACCCGGGAGGACGACAGGAAGGTTAAATATTAATGCATTTAAATGAACAGCTCAGTCTATTATTAAAATTATATTTACACAGCACCAAATCACAGTAGTCCGGTCAGTAGATCAGACCTGTGAACTTTACCACAGTTACAGCTGCAATAAACCACAGCGTGCTGCTCTTATCGACAGTATACGACTTGTGTAAACTTTCCGTCTTGGTGACACAGAAACAAACGAGCGTCTGAGCTGCAGTGACTCATTCACATTCAGACAGACTCGATACATAACTTTTTATAACTCGGCTGGAATCACTCCAAAAAAGAAACAGCTGCTAGACTCTTATCAGAATGACTTTGATTAAAATGGAAAACTAAATAAGATGTTGTGCTTCTTTGTTACACTGAGATATCATAATGTAATAAATGTAATAAAACCATGGAAATATTCCATCATGCAATCAAAATGTAACTTAAGTAAATACTGCAGAAGAAGTAGCACAATATATATACTTTAAACTACTAAAAGTAGAAGTATTCAGTATCAAAATTCCCCCTTTTTTAGTTTATTATTATTATAAATGGTGTGTTAACATGTTAGCAGCTTTTTAATGTTGTAGCTGGTCGATGTGGAGCTATTTAACTTTTATTATTATTATTTATTTAACCTTTATTTAACGAGGTGTTAAGCCCATTGGAAAAGAAGGCTGCAGCATTTAACACAAGATTTAAAAAGCAGAATACAAAAATAATAATTCAAAGAAATAAGTTGCATTAAGATAAAAATATCATAACTTATAAAGTGCAGATGTTTTACAATAAAACAAACAATTACTCATAACTTTATTTATTTATGGAGCGCTTTTCATAACACTGTTATAAAGAGATTTTACATGAAATCAACTAAAACATAGAAAGAGCAAAATTGATATAAAACATCAGATCATTGTCAAAACCATGAAATAAAGAGATATAATATATAGAATTAAATACACTAAAATGATGAGGAATGCAGTCAGTAAAACTATTAAGAAGACCTTCCATCACATGTTAAATAAGAAGCATTAAGAGGAACATAAAGTGTAAAGGCTTTGCAATAAAACAGACAAATTAATTACTTAAAACTATTATTTATGTAGCACTTTTCAAATCAGTGCTACAAAATGCTTTTTCATAAAATCAAGTAAAACTTAAAAAGAGCAAAAATTGATAGTTGTGATAAAAGTACAAGTAAGGTAATCAAGATTATAAAACAGTCAAAACCAACTAGAGTCAAAACCATGAAATAAAGATAAAATATAGAATTAAAAATACAAAAATGAAATAGAATACAGTCAGGAAAACTATTAAGAAGACTTTTCCATCATAAATAAGCAGCATTAAGAAGAACATTACATAAAATATCATAAAATAAATTAAAAAGGCTTTTCAATAAAACAGAGACATCAATTACTTAACTTTTAACTATTATTTATGTCGCACTTTTCAAATCTGTGTTACAAAATGCTTTTATATAAAATCAAATAAAACATAAAAAGAGGAAAAATTCATAGCTGTGAAAAAAGTACAACAAGCAATTAATACTATAAAACATCAGATTATAAAGCAGTAAACAAAACAAATACAGTTAAAAACATAAAATAGAGATGAGAAGACGAATACAGTCATTAAAACTATTAAAAAGGTATTTTTTATAAAATGACATAAGCATTGTCGAATGGAACAAATGTTTTTTTTTATGCTTTTGTTGTGTAATCATCATTTTATTGTATTTAAATATCATTATAAGTATCTACTGCTGTGAAAAAATGCAATATTTCCATTTTACATGTGTTGGTTAAGTATAAAATATCATTAAATGAGCTAAAAATCTCATGTTTTAAATAGATAACTGTCGTCCATGAACTTAGTAACTTCCCTCTGCTGCTGCTCAGTCATGTTGACCTTTGACCTGTTATTGATCGTTGTTCTGTTGTCGTAACTCACAGGTACACGACGCTGTCATATCGAGCGCCGGAGATGATTAACTTGTACGCAGGGAAGGCCATCACCACTAAGGCTGATATATGGGTACGCTCCTACTCTGTGTGTGTGTGTGTGTGTGTGTGTGTGTGTGTGTGTCTCTTTAAGGGATCCTATTTTAGTTAACCTTTAAAAGGGGAATTCAAGGGGTTAATACTTGGTTTAAAGGTTAAGATAAAGATTGAGTTTAGGCATTTAACCCTTAACATACTGTTCAGTTTAAATTTGACAGCTGTAAAAAAAATTTGAAGACTTTTATAACTTTAAAACTTCTAAAATGTCATATTTTGCTTCAAATTTTTGTCCATTGAGACTGTTTTTGGCTCAGATTATCTCCGTATCTATTGACATGTGTTTCAGTGAAATTAATAGTTAATAGCTTTAATAAGATAGTAGTTATGAGGATTTCTTTTTATGATGTAGCAGTGAAGACTGATGGCTCTAATGGTTATACAATAAACCCCACAGCTCCATAAAGTTCTGCTCATTTTCACTTTACATAAAATAACATTTAACCACCAAAAAGAGACATAAAAATGATTAAAAAGAGACTTAAATTGACTAAAGAAACCTAAAAACTGAAGAGAAAAATGACTAAAATCAACCTACAGTTAGTTTGAGTAACAGCTGCCATCTAGTTGCCATGGTAACGTAGAGATGGAGTGACTAAAGAGACCCAAAACTACCAAAAAGAGACATTTAAATCATTATTACCATGTTATATTATCACGTCTTAGGTAAAATAGGACATGATATTGTGTGATAGGAGATGTTTAGTGGTGTAAAAGCTAAAAAAATACACTCTCTCTGCTCTCTGAAACATTAATCAAGGTTTAATCACACATTTATAGATCAGTCAGATCAACTATTGATGCTTTCTAAACACATCTGTGGTTCAACATTTGGTATAAACATGCAAAATATGCAAAAAATGCAAAATATGAACGGTATGTGAGGGTTAAATAGGGGCTAGGTAATGCATTATGTCAACGAGTGTCCCCACAAGGATAGAAAGACAGATTTGTGTGTGTTTGTGTTATGCACCCTGCAGGGCTGGAATTGTCCTGGGTGTCACTCTGCCCCGACAGGTTCTCTCTCTCTCTCTCTCTCTCTCTCTCTCTCTCTCTCTCTCCCTCTCTCTCTCCCTCTCTCTCCCTCTCTCTGTCTCTCTCTCTCTCTCTCTCTCTCTCTCTCTCTCTCTCTCTCTCTCTCTCTCTCTCTCTCTCCCTCTCCCTCTCTCTCTCTCTCTCTCTCTCTCTCTCTCTCTCTCCTTCCTCGCTCTGAGCTATTTGCCTCCACCGGCTTTCCAACAATGTTTTTCCCTCATAAAACATTAAGCAACATTTATTCCCCAAACAACAAAGCCAAGACTCCTTCTCCTCCTCCTCCTCCTCCTCTTCTCCCCTCTCTGCTTTGCCTTGTCCTCTTCTATCCATCCATCCTTCCTCCCTCCATTTGAGATAATTAGGCCCAGTTTGAGGACCTTGATAAGCTCCAGTGTGAAATGGGCCTCGGCTGATTTTTGAAGGTGTGATACAGAGAGAAAGAGAGAAAGAGGGAGAGAGAGAGGGAGGAATAAGGAGCTTTGGACTGCAGCCATTTTTTGAAGGATGGTGTAAATTGATGCACTAAAAAAAACCCAAAGGGAGTTAAACCAGCGAGCAGCACACACACAGAGAGAGATAAAGATGTGGCTTGCTTGATGAGACACCTCGTGCATATAAAAGTGTTCCTGCTGTTTTTGAATCCAGACCCAAAGAAGAAGATTAAAACCTAACATGCACAAATATACAGAACAAACATGAGTAATAATGAACTGTATTAATTTAGGACACACACGCTGTAACAGTGGAGGAAATCTCTGCAAGGATTTCATGTAATATTCATGTTAAAGTTAATGAAAAATGATATGAATAAAATTTTGCTACCTCTTCAGAAACCATCCAGAAATCTGCTACTGTTAACCTCAATTTTTTGCACCTTTCTTAGAGCTGTACATTGATGCTGTGCATGTTTTTAACCCACTTTTTTTTTTACATTTGGTAGCTTTAAAAACACCTTATACACATTTATTTTAGCAGGACTTTTCCTAATGTGACCCCAAATATAGAAAAATGGAAATAAAAAGCATAATTTTTTATATTTTTGTGCAGCTGATTCACATTTTTAAATATGCAAATGTACAAATTTGACCTGTTTATTTAAAAAAATCAATAATCAGCATTCAAACATGAACACATCATATTCTATATGCGCTGTAAAATAGTGATTGTAAGTGTCTTTTTTCTCCCAAAAGATTAATCAAACATTTATTATTTGGGAATTTATGAATATGAATTGGTATAGACACTAATTATTAATATTTTTAAGACTTTTAAACACATTTAATGCAAAATATAGGACTTATATATTCACCTTGCAGCAGTGAGGTACTTTTGCACCTCTAATCTAAATAACTTTTGATAAATAGGAATAAAGACTAAAAATTCAGTTAAATTCAATTCAATTCAATTATCATTTCAAAAATGCTTAAAGTCTCCCACCACTCAATTATGTTTGCATACTTCCTGTCCTAAAATGTAAAGGTGTGTTGCTCTCGTAGCTGCTTACAGCACTTATATACCCGCAACGCTCCTGGTTCCAGTCCGGCAAGGGACGTTTGTTGCAGGTCAAACCCGTTTCTTGTAAAAACCGGTGTAAAAGTTGGTCTATGTTGGGGGGTGTCATGCTGGGAAAAACACTTATCTATTAAAGACTGGTTTATTTTAATGCACCAGTAGCTACTCATTTTTAAACACAGATGTTTATACTCCAAAACTAATGATGAGTTAATACTGTGAAATGCCTAAATAAAAGCAATTATATATATATTTTTATATATGCAAATGTGCAAGTTTGACCTGTGTTTATTTAAAAAAAAAAAAAAAGGGGGATTAATGACTGTGAAGTGGTTTAGAGACAGTATGTAAAAGGTTAAATATGTTCTTGTTGACTTTCATACACCTGCTACTGTGGATGAATTAATATTTTTATCTTTATAGTTTCAGATGAACAGACAGAAGCTATAAACAGGCCGACTACTGTTGATCGCACAACAAGCACCAACTTCCTATTAACCCCCCCCTCATGCATTCTCACTTCCTGTTCTATGCTTAGCCATGCATTTTTAAAGTCTTTATCTCTCCTTTTTTTTCTTTAATACATTGCACCTCACACACACACACACACACACACACACACACACACACACACACACACAGAGTTATTCTTGTGTGGCGGAAATACTGCCTGACTCAGATTAGAAGTTTTTTTTTTTTTTAAGTATCAGACTGGATTAAAGCTCGTTCGGTGGTGGAAGAACTGTGAAAGAATCTTTCTTCTTCTTCAGACGGGGGGAAACTAAGCAAAGAGGAAAGATTCCCTAAATGCTTCGGCTGATTCTAAAGTCTCTTTCATCTCAAACGGCATCATCAGCAAAAATAAAAAAATAAAAGGGGACGACGGAGCCAAATATAGCACCAATTGAATATATTATTTTTTGCATATAGATTTGTTTGGACAGTCGTATCGCCGGGAGACTCGACTCCAGGCCTTTAAGTTTTTAAAGCAGCAGTGACATTAGGAGCTTTAATTCTTTGCTAAGCAGTCTTGTGTGTGTTTCTCATTGGGGGGAAATTAAAGGACTTCATGTTAAGCACCCTGTTTCCTCCTATTAGTAACATGAGAACCGCACATAATACCACCTTAAAACACTTTTTAAACACTATATTATAGGTCAAAACTAATCAGCTAGTTAGTTCTAGTTAGTTTGGATCTTCCTCCTGTGTTATTCCTTCCTTCCTTCCTTCCTTTCCTCCCTCCCTCTCTCCTTCTCTCTTTCCTAACCCCTACCTTCCCCCCTTCCTTCTTTCCTTCCTTCCTCCTTTCCTCTTTTCCTTTCTCCCTCCCTTCCTTCCTTCCTTCCTTCCTTATTTCCTCCATCATTCCTTCCTTCCTCACTTCCTTCCTTCCTTTCCTCACTCCCTTCCTTTCCTCCTTCCTTCCTCCCTTCTTCCTCCCTTCCTTTCCTCGCTCCCTTCCTTCCCTCCTTCCTTCCTCCCTTCTTCCTCCCTTCCTTCCTTCCTTCTTCCTCCCTTCATTCCTTCTTCCTCCCTTCCTTCCCTCCTTCCTTTCCTCCCTCCCTTTCATTCCCTCCTTCCTTCCTCCCTCCTTTCCTTCCTTCCTTCTTCCTCCCTTCCTTCCCTCCTTCCTTCCTTCCTCCTTCTTCCTTCCTTCTTCCTCCCTTCCTTCCTTCTTCCTCCCTTCCTTCCTTAACACGAGGACAACAGGAGGGTTAAATATTACCAGCGCTGCGTTTCGAACGTCTTTACTTAAGATAAAATGTGCTTATCGTTCTTTATTTTTTAAAAACTGTCAATCATCACAAGTTGAGATTGAATGCTCGGTCATATTTATAGTTTTGCTTACTCGTGTATTTAATCAGATAATTTTTTGAGTCATAGTCAGTCTCATTTCGTCAAAAGTAGTTGAGAGAGTTCTGTATTTTATGTTTTTCCTCAAAAGATAAGCAGAGTTTGATGATGTTTTACTCCTGATAAGTACTTACACATGTTATTCTTTAAAAGTAACTTTGATTAACACAGTTTAAAGTCGCTCCTTTCTCTCCAAAAAGGTTTTTTTGTCTTATTTCAGTTAAAAGTTTGAGCTTCTCTGTGCAGAATGATGTATGTGCAAAGTTTGTTTTCACAGTCAGTCTGCTTAAGGAGGAACGTTTCTTTGAGTCCACCTTAAATCTGAGTTTAAATGTGACTTATGACATCACAACTAGTTTTGAGCCAATCATGGCCCAGGATGAAACTTATTGTCTCAGAAATAATCGTGATAAATTATATTATTGTCATTAGAAGATCATTTTATACCACTGATATAATGATAATAGGGATTGGCAGTATTGGCTATTAGTGGCAAATAAACCTGGATAATTAGTATTTTTGTGCTTTTTTAGCCGTTATTATTACAGACGATAGTCGAGACATGACAGGAAATCATTTAGAGAAATATCCAAAAAAGGTAAAAAACTCAAACCAGTGATGTTATGGTTCATGTTGCAGGTTTTAAGACCTTAAGATACTTTGACATCCAGCGAAAAACAAACCAGTGGACTAATTTTAATGATGCAAAGTGAGAATTTGAAGTGTATGTTTCTGTAAAAGCTCGAACTAAAAGACGCCTTGCCATCATGATCAGACCTGTCATGATAACTACTTTAGTTTGACGATATATTGTCTTAGAAATAATCACGATAAATGATATTATTGTCATTTAAAGATCATTTTATACCACTGATATAATGATAATATAATAGAGAAGAGTTATTAACCCATAATTCTTCTGCAATCTCCACTCAGGACGTCCACAGTGAAGAATGGAGGACACTACTCACTTAGCCAAATGTGCCATGAATAGCCTCTTAGCTGCTAATGTGAAGTGCGGCAATACTGAAGTCAATAAAAACCCCATCGAGGTCATGTCCATATATAGACATGATGATGTAGATAGTTACATTAATGTACGATAAGTCGATAATTATTGTGACAGGCCTGCTTATACAAGTGTGATTATATGGACTTTACAGTGAAGTAAGAGACATTATGAGTCTTTTTAAACATGTGTGGAGATGATCTTTTTAAAGTTTTGCTCACTTTTTGCAGCAGAATCAATGTCGGAAAGCAAATATTTAAGATGTTAAGAAAGCATATAATGACTGGCTTTTTAAAAGATAGAAAAATATAAGACACTAGTATATATTGTGGTATATTAAAGGTATTGCAGACCTTTGAATATGAGCAGTATCTGATGTTTTTAAATGCTTTTTTCGCAGATATGAAACCAAACAATACCAACTCTGAAAGTTACTGAATGCAGTTTGTGTGTGTTTTTTATTAACTGGACTCTTTTTGTTTTTCTTCCACAGGCACTCGGATGCTTGTTGTACAAGCTGTGTTTTTTCGCTCTTCCATTTGGGGAGAGTCAAGTCGCCATATGTGACGGAACCTTTATCGTTCCAGATAACTCCAAATTCTCCTTCAAGTTGCACTGTTTAATCAGTAAGTCTGACGTCTAATAGTTGATTTAAAGAAGTCAGAATACGTCTTTGAATGATTTGGGAGTATTTGACTTGACTTTAGATTTCTGTCTGACTGTTTTCATGATTTTTTTCTGCAGTATTTTCAGCTTATACTGTTTTGAAAGACTGTAGAAAAGGCGTGTTTGGAGTGGAAAGTTTTGTTTTTTTGACCTTTTTGAGTGTGTAAATCACTTTTTATGAATTGTAGACACATATTTGGCCAAACTGAAGCTTTCACTGTCTGTCCAACTGCGTCAAAGCACAGCTACTAAAACAAATGGACAGAAGGCAGCACAGAAGATTTATTATATCTCTTCTTTTAACTCTACTTAAATATCTTCTATCATTATCTACATTATAATTTACACACACACACACACACATAGTTTTTAAAGTATCATTTTGACTGTGCTCCTGCTCTGCTCTGCTCTGCTCTGCTCACCCACAGATTGATCAATAACTGTCTTTTTGCTTTGTGCATTTACACAACCTGAGCCTGTTTGAACCAGTCACGGACTGTCAGAGTTATTACAGCCTTGTTTGCTTTCAGGTTACTTCACTTCCCTTCATGCATCTCATGCTGGAGCTTCCCCTTTTCTGCATTTATTGAACAACAGCTCCCCCAAGTGGCCAAATAGGAAAGATGCAGCCACTTATATATGAGGAACTTGTATTTAACCCTCCTGTTGTCCTCGAGTTAAGGGAGGAAGGGAGGAGGAAGGAAGGGAGGGAGGGAGGGAGGGAAGAAGGAAGGAAGGAAGGAAGGGAGGGAAGGAGGAAGGAAGGGAAGGAGGAAGGAAGGAAAGGAGGAAATAAGGAAGGAAGGAAGGTAGGAGGGAGGGAGGGAGGAAAGAACAGAAGGAAGGGAGGTAGGAGGGAGGGAGGGAGGGAGGGAGGGAGAAAGGAAAAGAGGAAGGTAGGAAGAAGGAAGGAAGGAAGGAAAGGAAGGTAGGAGGAAAGAAGGAAGGAAGGAAGAATGAGGGAGGGAGGAAGGACAGACGGAAAGACGGAAGGGAGGAAGGAAAGAAGGAGGGAGGAAGGTCAGAAGGAAGGAAGAAAAGGGGGATGGAGGAATGAAAGAAGGAAGGGAGTAAAGAGAGAGGAAGGAAAGAAAGAGAGGAGGAAGGAAGGGAGGAAAGAAGGAACAGTCAAAACAGACGGGGTCAATTTGACCCGGGAGGACGACAGGAAGGATAAATAACTTCTCTTTCTCTTTTTAACAGGATATATGCTCGAACCCGACCAGGAGAAGAGACCAGACATTTACCAAGTGTCCTACTTTGCCTTCAAGTTAACTGGAAAGGATTGTCCAGTGTCAAATCTCTTTGTAAGTCACAAGAACAAGGCAGTTTGTGTTTGCTTAAAGTAGGGCTGAAGGATAAAGCGTTAGGGTATCTATATCTAGATATGAACGGGCAAGATATTGATATAGTAAAAAGCAACGATATGGACGATATCAAGAGTTTACAGTAAAGTTAAATGTTGTTTACAGTAAGTGAAGCACTGTGTCAAATCAGATGTTACAGCAAAATACATTTATATTTATTTAAATGCAGCCAAAGACTTAATTTTCACTGTTTGCATCATTTAAAATATTGTTAAAGCATTTGTTGCAAATTAGATGATGCAGAAAAAATGTTTGTTTTTTTATTTCAGTGCAGCTTAAGACAGTTATCGGTCTGTTTTTATTAATGTTGTGTGATTTTGTTGAAGAATACTTAATTTTAATTGTTGCTTCACTTTAAAATGTCAAACAAGTGTGAAATTATATTGCATTGGCTTCATGGAGATACAATCATTTCTCCATATCGTGCAGCTTTAGTTTAAAGTTTGCATCCTTTCTTTTTTTTAAACTCTGATTTTGGTGTTTTTCTCTTGCTCTCTCCAGAGCTCTCCCATCCCTACATCACTACCAGAGCCTCTAACGGCCAGCGAGGTCGCCGCGAGGAAGAGTATGACGAAAGCAAGGTACGACTCACTATAAAGACTCACTCGGAGAGCTGCTTTCTTAATGATTTACAAACTGAATAAAAGCAGAGCACGTTAGACGACAGGATGTTACATTCAGTGCAAAGACAGTAGAAACATTACTGTTCATGTGCATAGTAATTATTATGAAACTGTGCAGACATACATAAAAAATGCCTTGCATATATATGTATTTATTTGTAATCATCTCTTAACCTTCGTGTCGTCCTCCCGGGTCAAATTGACCCCGTCTGTTTTGACTGTTCCTTCGTCCCTCCCTCCCTCCCTCCCTCCCTCCTTCTCTCTTTCTTTCCTTCCTCTCTCTTTCCTTCCTTCCTTCTGTCCTCCCTCCACCCCCCTTTCTTCCTTCTGTCCTTCCTTCCTCCCTTCCTCCTTTCCTCTGTCCTTCTTTCCTTCCTTCCTCTTTTCCTTTCTCCCTCCCTCCCTCACTCCTTCCTTCTTTCCTCCCTCCCTTCCTTCCTTCCTTCCTTCTTTCTGTCCTTCCTCCCTCCCTCTTCTCTCTTTCTTTCCTTCCTCTCTTTTTCCTTCCTTCCCTCTGTCCTCCCTCCATCCCCCTTTCTTCCTTCTGTCCTTCCTTCCTCCCTTCCTCCTTTCCTCTGTCCTTCTTTCCTTCCTTCCTTCCTCCCTTCCTCTTTTCCTTTCTCCCTCCCTCCGTCCCTCCTTCTGTCCTTCCTTTCTCACTCCCTCCCTCCTTCCTTCTTTCCTCCGTCCTTCCTCCTTTCCTTTCCTCCCTTCCTCCCTCCCTTCTTTCTTTCCTCCCTTGCTTCTTCCTTTCCTTCCTTCTTCCTCCCTTCCTTCCTCCTTTCCTTCCTTCTTCCTCCTTTCCTTCCTTCTTCCTCCTTTCCTTCCTTCCTTCCTTGACTTGAAGACAACAGGAGGGTTAAATTTCAATGTGAACACTCACTGTGTTTATTAGTGAAGGAAAACCTAAACTTCTTTCTTTTTCTCCTTTCTCTCTCAGGATAACAGACTCTGTGGGTCCGACTGAGACATCGATAGCTCCCAGACAGCGGCCAAAGGCAGCAAACAGCAACGTCCTGCCCATCGCTAACACGGTCACGCCTGTCAAAATGACCGTTCCTTCAGCAGCACCCGTCAGCAACGGACAGAAAGGTCTGTTAAACATCAGCCAGACTGATATATTATTTTATCTTTGGTGATGCATGAATGTCTGACAGTGACTTGTGTCTTCTCATCTGAACACAGAAAGTTAAAAACAGAAGAGCTAATAATAGAATATGTGTTTATGTATAAGATGGAATACTTTAGTGCAGAGGGGTCAAACTCATTTTTATTCAAGGGCCACATACATACATATGATCTCATGTGGGTCGGACCATTAAAAAGAGGGTAGGAAGGAAGGAAGGACAAGAATGATAGGAAGGAAAGAGGGAAAGAATGAAGCATTTTATTACATTTGAGAGCTGTGAAAACATCCAATACTTATTTCTAATAGGAGGACTTTTCCTAATGTGACCCCAAATATACAAAAAATGGAATTAAAACACATATTTTTTTTTTAATTTTGTGTGCAGCTGATACACATTTTTCTGTATGCAAATGTCCAAATTTGGCTTGTTTTTATTAGAAAATTCATTTTTATATTCATATTCTATAAAATGTTCTTCTGGACCATAATATAGTGATTTTAAATGTCTTTTTTCCCACCATAAATAAACAGAATACACTCTTTATTAAGGATTAATCAAACATTAATTAATGACTGATGGGGGATTTATGAATGTGAATTGGTGTAGAGACTAATTATGAGTTAGAATATGAACAGTATGTAAAGGGTTACCATACATATATTTATTATTATTTATTCATAGTTATTTTTGGAAAGTTCTGCAGCATGTGTGATAACTACTCTGCTCCATGATTAATATTTATGATTATAACCAAAGTCTACCAAAGCAATCAGCCAATCACAAGACTGAAGAAACACACTGATGCACCTGAAGTATCCAAAGATACACCTGTATGTGGTTACCATAGCGATCATTAATAAATGATGCATGCATTTGTTTTGGTCTGACCTGCTGGTTCTCTAGTGCGACATCTAGTGGGGATGAATGTCACATTTTGCATAATCTAGGTTTTTTAAAATAAGCATTTTTCGCAGCATTCGTGTTTCTCAGAAAGACTCTTATCCTTCGTGTCGTCCTCCCGGGTCAAATTGACCCTGTCTGTTTTGACTGTTCCTTCTTTCCTCCCTCCCTCCTTCTCTCTTTCCTCCCTTCCTTCTTTCCTTCCTCCATCCCCTTTTCTTCCCTCCTTCTTTCTTTCCTTCCTTTCCTCCCTCCCTCCTTTTCTCTTTCTTTCCCCCCTACCTTCCCCCTTCCTTCTATCCTCTGTCCTTCCCTTCCTTCCTCCCTTCCCTTTTTCTCCTTTCCCCCCTCCTACCTTCCTTCCTTCCTTCCTTCCTTCCTCCGTCCTTCCTCCCCTTCCTTCTTTCCTTTCCCCCCTCCTACCTTCCTTCCTTCCTTCTTTCCGCCGTACTTCCTCCCTTTTCCTTCCTCCCTTCCTCTTTTCCTTCTCCCTCTCCTCCCCTCCTCCTTCCTTCTTTCCTCCCTCCCTCCTACCTTCCATCCTTCCTTCTTTCCTCTGTCCTCCCTCCCTTCCTCCTTTCCTTCCTCCCTTCCTTCTTTCCTTTCCTCTCTCCCTTCCTTCCTCCTTTCCTTCCTCCTTCCTCCTTCTTGACTCGAGGACAACAGGAGGGTTTAAGTAGTTTTAACAGGGAGAAAAATGTCATATTAAATCAGGATGTATTGATACTATTTGTAATATGTCTAAATACTCAATCTCTGTTAGATTACGTCCCTTAATTGCATCTCAATCTTTCCACACAGCTCCCACCCCAAGCGCAGCGCAGCCAGCCATTCAGCCGCAGCCTAGCAGTCAGCAGCATCGAGTCCTGCAGCAGCTGCAGCCCGGTGATCTGCGTCTGCAGCAGCTGCAACAGCAACAACAACAACATCACCACCATCAACAAGCAGTGCAGCAACAACACGCTAATGCACAGCAACTCCAATACCTCCAGGTATGTCCTCCACACTCACAATGCATACGGGTTAATGATGGGTTAGTCAAATTGAAAGGGGTTAAAATGTGAAAATAAACGTATGAATAACTTGCACACATTCTTTTTTTGTGGACCCAGCATCAAATGTCTGCTTTTAATCCATTTTGAGAGAATATATTAGAGGATTATGGCAAAAATGTCTAAGTGGTGTAACCATAAAAACTTTGTTACAAATAATTCAACTTGCTTAAAAACAGTAAATTCTCAATAAAACACCATATCAACTAGTTTGGCATGATCTTACATTATAACTTTTATATTAAATAAAGGTAATGGAATACAATTGTTCTAAATATTACATTTAAGCTGGTAACCATGGAGATCAGGAAACATTTACATTATTTTAAATGAAGTCATTATTAGTATAAGTCCACTTAAATACACTGTAGGTGATAAAATATTTAATATTTATCATTCTTTTGTGGTTACACCATTTGACATTTTCAGGATCATTCAGTCTTACTTTTGGTGCAAATGTCATTTCAAATGATATAAAACCAACAAAAATACAAAACGTACATTTTAACAAACCTGATACTGCTTTTTAACCCTTTACATACTGCTCATATTCTGACTGAATAATTATATATTCTGATAATTAATCTCTACACCAATTCACATTCATACATTTCCCATCAGTCATTAATGAAGAGTGTATTCTATTTATTTATGGGGGGAAAAAAAGACATTTAAAATCACTATTTTATGATCCAGGAGAACATTTTATAGAATATGAAGAATACAGCAAGATGTTTTGAATGGTGATTTTTTTAAAATTTCGGACATTTTCTTACGTTTTATTTCCATTTTCGTATATTCAGTGTCACTTTAAGTAAAGTCCATCTAGAGGAAATTAGTATTGGATTTTTTTTCCAGCTCTTAAATATAAAAATGAGTCAAATTTAACCCTGAACAGTATGTAAGGATTTTCTGAATTGCTCATCTTGCCATCAATGTTAGAGTTCACTGCTAGTTTCTAAAAATATCCAATGTTGTAACTTCCTCTCTTTTTTACAACCTCCTCCTCTCTTTCCTCCTCCAGTACCAACAAGCTTTGCAGCAGTCCATTCAGATGCAGCAGCAACAGGCTTTGCTCCAGCAGCAGCAGCAGCAGCAGCAGCAGCAACAGGCGTTGCTCCAGCAGCAGCAGCAGCAGCAGCAGCAACAGATGATGATGCAGCCGATGTACCAGCAGCAGGTTGCTCAAGCTCAGGCTCAGGCCCAGTACGCAGCCATGGTAAGTTACTGCAAGAGGTCTGCATCAATCAAAGCTGCTAAGACTCAGGATTAGATCTAAAAATGGGAAATCCGTTGTTCCTGTTTAAGTCTCCTGTTGTCCTCGAGTCAAGGAAGGAAGGAAGGGCGGAAGAAGGAAGGAAGGAAGGGAAGGAGGAAGAAGGAAGGAAGGGCTGAAGAAGGAAGGAAGGGAGGGAGGAAGAAGGGAGGGAGGGAGGGAGGAAGGATGGAAGAAGGAAGGAAAAGAGGGAGGAAGGAAGGGAGGAAGAAGGAAGGAAAAGAGGGAGAAAAAGGAGGAAGGAAGGAAGGAAAAGAGGGAGGAAGGAAGGAAGGGGGGAAGAAGGAAGGAAAAGAGGAAGAAGGAAGGAAAGGAGGGAGGAAGGAAGGAAGGGAGGAAGAAGGAAGGAAAGGAGGGAGGAAGGAAGGGAGGAAGAAGGAAGGAAAGGACGAAGGAAGGAAGGGAGGAAAGGAGGGAGGAAGGAAGGAAGAAAGGAGGGAGGAAAGAAAGAGAAGGAGGGAGGGAGAAAGGAAAAGAGGAAGGAGGGAAGCTAGGGGGGAGGAAAGAAAGAGAAGGAGGGAGGGAGGAAAGAAGGAAGAGAGGAAGGAAGGAAGGAAAGAAAAAAGGAGGGAGGAAGGAAGGACAGAAGGAAGGGAGGAAAGAGAGAGGAAGGAAAGAAAGAGAGAAGGAGGGAGGGAAGATTGACAGACGGAAGGAAGGGAGGAAAGAAGGAACAGTCAAAACAGACGGGGTCAATTTGTGGAGGACACGAAGGTTAAACACATTCAAGCATTCGATTGGTTGCTTCAAACTTAAAGATCATTACAGTATTTCAAGGCTTCAGATTTCATCCAAACTCTGCAATAAATAGCTCGAAGGAAATGACAGCGAAACACATGGAGGCGCAGCAGGAAGTAACACAGAGCTGAATATTTTTGGAGGTTTTTTTTGTTTTTTTTTTAAATGTCAGAAAAGGCCCGAAAATTTTCTCTCTCTCTCTCTCTCTCTCTCTCTCTCTCTCTCTCTCTCTCTCTCTCTCTCTCTCTCTCTCTCTCTCTCTCTCTCTCTCTCTCTCTCTCTCTCTCTCTCTCTCTCTCTCTCTCTCTCTCTCTCTCTCTGTTTGAATGTTTCAAACACTGGCAGACAGTCTCCTTCAGTCGCAAAATGCTCCGTTTCCGTGCCAACGCAGCATTGGAAGCAGACGCTAGAAAAACTTCCTACTGACCCCCCGTCCAAGTATTGAAGAAAAACTAGTATTTACGCAGATTACTGCATCAAACCACACAAACACAGGTCTTCCAAATACGCACTGTGTTGGGGCGGCACAATTTTTAGCTCGTTTTTTTTTTTTTTTTTTCCTTCTCCCACCGAACGAGTACCATCTGTTTTATTTCAGAGGCAATCTGGTCCGAGCGAAGCCACGAGGGGATCGAACAGAGGGTGAAATCGAGGCTTTTTTTTTTTTATCGTGTCGCATCCTGACATATGAGGCGGTTCACGAGCAAAGGGAAAGAGAGCGCCTCCTTAAATTTTTACTGTTTTTTTTTTTTTATTCCCAGGAAACCGGCTAAATATTTTTTTAAAAGCAACGTTTTCTTTTGTGAACTTAGACCTGATTTTGCTAATTTTTGTAAATGTGTTGTAATGACGGAGCAGTAGTTTAAGAGCTAAATTGAATATATAAATAGAAATAGTTTTTTAAAAAAAGAGAAAGAGGAGTTTTAGTTGTTTAAGTTTCGACTCATTTCATCTACTTGAGGATGAATATATAAAAATATTACTTATGTATGGGTCAATAATATGTGTCCATGTGGTTTAGTTTAAATTTAAAGGGGTTAAAATGTGAAAATAAACGTATGAATAACTTGCACACATCCTTTTTTTGTGGACCCAGCATCAAATTTCTGCTTTTAATCCATTTAGAGAGAATATATTAGAGGATTATGGTAAAAATGTCTAAGTGGTGTAACCATAAAAACTTTGTACCAAATAATTCAACTTGCTTTAAAAACAGTAAATTCTCAATAAAACACCATATCAACTAGTTTGGCATGATCTTACATTATAACTTTTATATTAAATAAAGGTAATAAATATTACATTTAATCTGGTAACCATGGAGATCAGGAAACATTTACATGTTTTAAATGAAGTAATTATTAGTATAAGTCCACTTAAATACACTGTAGGTGATAAAATATGTAATATTTATCATTATTTTGTGGTTACACCATTTGACATTTTCAGGAGCATTCAGTCTTACTTTTCGTTAAAAAATGGTGCAAATTTCATTTCAAATGATATAAAACCAACAAAAATACTAAATGTACATTTTAACAAACCTGATGCTGCTTTTAAAACTATTTTTTAAGATATTTTTGAATTGCTCATCTTGCCAACCCTTATTTGTCACTGACCCAAATATAGGTTGTTCAGAAAAAAAGACTGTACAATTAATATTTAAAGTAATTACCATAGTGAAAGGTTAATGTTAAGGAGACTCGTTTAATCTCCTTAAAGATAATTCCCATTAAAAAATATTTCTTATGTTTACTTTTAATGAAATATCGACAGGGTTGCAGAATTATCAATGATTTTCTGTAACTTTATAGAAGTTTTTTGCCTTTTTTAGACCATAGTTTGGGTGTTTTTGGCACATTTACTATATGAATCAGTCATTTCCAGCACCACACACAATATGCAGTTTTAACGCAACTTTAAACTATCAGTCAGTGTTTTTTTTTGTTGATCTTTTGTTCAGTTTTTGTTGTCCTACGTTGCTGTTTGACTCTCGTTCCCTCGTCCCTCCCCCTCCACTGTGTCCCCAGCTTTCCAAACAATCCAAAAACTGGTGTTTCTAACAACATTTCATCATCTACTTCTTTGGGTTCATCATTGTGTTGCGCCATTGAAATCAAAAGTCCGTCCCTCATTCCCTTCCCCCCTTTTTCTCCCTCTCTTCTTCCTCCCCTAACAGCTGCACCAGTACCAACAGGCCTTTGTCCAGCAGCAACAACAACAACAACAACAACAACAACAACAACAACAACATCATCAGCAGCAGCAGCATCTTCTTCATCATCATCATCCTCAGCAGCAGCAGCAGCAGCATCTCCCCGCTCAGCAGCCGCTCCCCTATCTGTCCTCCCCTCTCGAGTTTCAGATCCCTCTCGGTTCCTACAATGCAACTACACCCACAGCAGGAACCGGAGCTGGGAGCGGACCGATGGGCGGACCGTCACCTGTGGATCCATCATACACTAACCCCAGGTAAATGCCCCCCCCCCCCCCTCCCCAAAATACTCCTCATCATAACACAGGTGAAGGTCTTAAAATTAAACTAAATCAAGTATTGGAACATCCTGATTTTTCTTATTGTAGTTTTTTTTTTTACTCATATTGACACTAAGAGTTCAGATTATAACTTTTTTTTCTTCTTCATGGTTTTAAAAGCTTCTTATGACTTTAGAACCAATAATATGTGTTATTCAATATGAAAGTAAATCAAAGTTTTTTTCAAATTAGATGTAAAAAATTTCAGTGGCACACTTTCCTTCCTGTCTTCTTTTCCTTCTTTCCAACTGTCCTTCCTTCCTTCCATCTTTCCTTCCTTCTGTTCTTTATTCCCTCCATCTTTCCTTCCTTCCTTCCTTCCTTACTTCCTTCCTTCCTTCCTTCTTTCCTTCCTTACTTCCTTCCATCTGTCCATCCTTCTGTCATTCTTTCCTTCCCAGATTCTGTCCTTCCCTACTTCCATCCATTGTCCTTCCTTCCTTCCTTCCTTCTTACCCTCCATCTTTCCTTCCGCCTTCTTCTCCTTCATTCAATCTGTCCTCCCTCCTTCCTTCCCTCCCTCTTTCCTTCGATCTTACATTCCTGTCTTCTTTTCCTTCCTTCCATCTTTCCTACCTTCTGTCATTCTTTCCTTCCCAGATTTTGTCCTTCCCTACTTCCTTCCTTCCTTCCTTCCTACCTTCTGTCCTTCCCTACTTCCTTCCATCTGTCCTTCCTTCCTTCCTTCCTACCCTCCATCTTTCCTACCTTCTGCCCTTGCTTCCCTCCATCTTTCCTTCTTTTCCTTCTTTTCTTCCCTCCTTCCTTACATCTTCATCAGATCATATTGGGCTGTATGTTTGTGTTCTCTCAAATGTTTCTGTAGGGACTCAACACTGATGTTGTTGTTGTCTTTCTGTCTCTGTGTCTCTCCGCAGTAGAAACCCTCTGCTCTCCTCAGACGGGATCACCCCTCCCTCTCAGAGCTGCAACAGTACGGTCAGTAACCCCCCCGACATGTCTGGCTGGAATCCTTTCGGAGAAGACAACTTCTCCAAGCTGACGGAGGAAGAGCTGATCGACCGGGAGTTTGACCTGCTCAGAGCAAGCAAGTGACCCTTTCATTCATATTTACATCTAAACTTTAATAGATTTCTCCCTCTTGTTCTGTTCATCAGTGAGATATTAGGTTTTTAGTCCAGTACTAATATGTCACTTATTGTCTGTTGCAGAGATGAAATATACATTTTTTTTAATACGTTTTACATATTTTTTAACACTTTTTTGCTTTTTTTCTAATCAATAAATACTGTACACACCTTATATATACATATATATATATATTAAAGCCTGACTGATACTGGATTTTTTTGGCCAGATGCCGATACCGATAAAAGGGAGTAAAAAAAGAAAAGAAAAATATTGATATATCCGTTTTATATACAGAATATCTATTAAAATGCTCATTTTTTTTGCAGTGTGGTGGTTATCAAACACATATTTTAAAGTTTATATAACATAACTTTTATTGTATAAAAAGGCATAAGTGCACTGCAACAGTAAACTTCACTGGGAATTAAATCATTATAAATAGCTATGATTAATTAAAAAAAAAGATCTAATATACATAAAATGCTGCCGATATAACTTATAACTTAATTGATAGCCAGATTAAAAAGTTAGATCTTAAGTTTCTCTTTATGTTTTTAACCCTTACATACTGTTCGGGGTCTAATTTCCCCCGTTTTTTCACTTTTGAGAGAGAAAAAAAAACATTAAAAAATGAACATTTTAGCCAGAAATGTTACGACTTATCCTCACGTGGACCCAGAATATACCAAAAATTGAAATATTTTACAACTTTCTTAAAAATGTAGAGACTAATTAAGCCTGAATATGAACAGTATGTAAGGGTTAAAGGTTAATGTAGTAAACAAACCCCTCGTCTGGTGTCATGGATCTAAGCATCTTCCTCTCTCTGACTTCCCACCTACAGATAAACCCGTTGAGAGAACAGCCAGCGTGGAAACGGACCGACCGCCTCATGCTGCTGTTGCTGCCGCGTCCGTCACCTCCGTCAGCGCCGCCGCCACCACCACCAAGCCCCTCCCACCAGAGGACCTGTTCGGCTCGGTCCCGTTTGTGGCCAGCGCAGGCAAGTCTTAGAAGAGTCTCTACCGTGAGGACCCAACACTGTGGAGCCACCTGCCCCCCTTCTCCTTTACCCCCAACCTCCTCCTCTTCCTCCTCTTCCTCCTCTTCTATCCCACCTGACCCACCCCCCCCCCGAAAAACCCCAGTGATGAGTCAGATTTTTTTAGTTGGTTTTCTAAATGTCAGTCAGCAGGTTTTAGTTGTTCTTTGAAGCTTTCCGGTGACTTCTGTTACTAAACTTTAGGAGGAAAAGAAAGAAAGCGTTAAGCAGGAATAGCACGTTGTGTATCGGTGACGGGCGGTAAAGCACTTACAATCGCTATAACAAACATTTTATGCAAGTAATAAGAACGAGTGTGACTTGGTTCGGTAGATTTGAGGCAAGGTACTAAACAAGGCGACTCTCATTATGAGGCGCTTTGCATAAGATAAATAAATAAAGAAAGTGTGTGAGGAATGATTTAAATAGAGCAAATTGTCCAATAAAGAACACAGCTGGATAAAATCAGCATTAAAAGCAATATGCACACATAACGAGTTTGAAGTATAACGAACGTGAGACATAGTTAATGCTAATTAGGGCTGAGTGATGTCAATATTTCAATGATTTCAGCCATAAGACCACAATCATTTCCTTCTATATCATACATATAGGCCACTTAATTAAAAAAAGAAGACCCCCATTTCTTAGAGAATGACTTAAGAGTTAAAAGTCTAAAGAGTTTCCTGCAGCGTTGAGCCCATCTCCGCATCTCCACTCAAGTTTTTAATGATTTTGCTCCTTTTTGTTGAAATATACATCTATACGAGCCCGTCATGCCTCCCCTTTAAAGGACCAGTGTGTATAATTTAATGGCATCTAATGGCATGGACATGGCAGAAATGGAATATTATATTAATAAGTGTGTTTTAGTTAATATATGATCACCTGAAAGTAAGAATCATTGTGTTTTTGTACCTTAAAATGAGCCATTTATACCTATATAGTGAGAGGTTCATTGTTTCTACAGTAGCCCAGAGCGGACAAACCAAACACTGACTCTAGAGAGGTCTTTTTGGGGTTTTTTGTTCGTTTTGTGGCAGCCGTAGGAAGAGGAGGGTGAGGGAAGGGTTATTCAGTCAGTTGCAATCTGCAACCTCACCACTAGGTGTCACTAAATCCTGCACACTGGTCCTTTAAAGCAACAGTCAGATGCCCAAATAAACATTGACACGCGTTGTAATTGGTTTCCTACTTTTTTAGCACACCTGCAAAATTAATCCAACTACTTAAAGGATAGGTTTAAGTCTGTGTTAAAGGTGCAGTGTTTATAATTTAGTGGCATCTATTGGAAAACACTTGGCAATTATGGAATATAGTATGCATAAGTATGTAAAAAATGTCAGTGTAAAAATGAGCCCTTTATATCTTCACTTCACTGTAATACTATGTTTCTATGCACTAGATGTCACTAAATCCTGAACACTGGTCCTTTAAAACAACAGTCAGACCCACGTTGTAATTGGTTTCCTACTTTTTTAGCACACGTGGAAAATTATCCCCTTAAGACAGTGGATCTAGATTTAGTATTACTACTTAAAGGATAGATTTAAATCTGTCTTAAAGGTGCAGTGTGTATAATTTAGTGGTGTCTAGTGGAACAGATGTGGCAAATATTGATATAATATGCATAAGTATGTTTTAATTAGTGTAAAATCACCTGAAAATAACAATAGTTGTGTTTTCGTTACCTCAGAATCAGACCTTTATATCTACATAGCACCTGCAATTTTCAACCTCACCACTAGATGTCACTAAATCCTGCACACTGCTCCTTTAAATCAACAGTCAGATGCCCAAATTAACATTGACACACTTTGTAATTGGTTTTTGCTAATTATCCCTTTAAGACAGTGGATCTTAATTTAGTTTTACTACTTAAAGGAAAGGTTTAAATATGTCATAAAGGTGCAGTGTGTAGAATTTAGTGGCATCTATTAGAACAGATGAATATAATATGCATAAGTATGTTTTAATCAGTGTAAAATCACCAGAATTATTGTGTTTTTGGTCCCTTAAAATGATCCCTTTATATCTACATAGCACTTGCAATTCTCAACCTCGCCACTAGATGTCACTAAATCCCTCCCACACACGCTGCTCCTTTAATAAACGATCAGCTCACTCAGCCCTGGTACTAATAATAAACTCCAAATCGGTAGAAAAAAACACTTGAACTTCCAAAGCTGCGGTTCGTCTTTTGCCCTTTGTTTACATTTTAAAAAAAATACAGCTGATCCCCTCTTCTTCGGCCATTTAAAACTGCAATGCAATCCTCAATTTTTATTTTTTTATTTCTTTAATTAAAGGACGAAGCCTCAAATGTTCTGGTGTGGACTGTGCACTTTACTGTTGGAGGCTGACGTTTAAAAAAATCCTTAAAATTACAGTTTTTATTTGGCTTAAACTAAATAAACCAGTCAGACATGGTGCAGATTATAACATTAACCCCCTTCCTCGCCCCTTTTTGCCCCTTTTGCCCCCTTTGCCCCCCTCATTCCGGGGACACACAGATTATATATCCTCAGCGTAACAATGTGAATAATCAAAAGTGCAGTATTTCTACATATCGGTGGCAGCAATAAGCTTTTTCGTGCCTCTCGTACTCTTCCTGCTCCTTAAATGTGAATTGTTTTTTTTTTTGTTTTGATAGGTAGGATAGCGATTTAGAGGCGCTGTTTGTAACTCATAGATTATATTTAATGATTAAAAACAGGATCGATGCTAAGATACTTTTTAGAGGAGAGTGAGAGTAAGTTTTTTTCTTTCTTTTTTCAACAGTTAATTCATCTCTTGTCGCTCTTTTTTTTTTTACACGCGTAGGCTTTAATGCAAAAAGTCCAGTGGCTCCAGATTAGAAGTAGAGAAAACGACCAGATTAACGATGCAATATATAATATAACCCTCTAAAAAAAAAAGAAGAAAAAAAGCACTTGTTGAATGTTGAAAGTGTGGAATTTGTTTTTATTATTATTGTCTTCACTTTAAACGGATATTAAAAGAAAATGTCTATTTGAGTTCTAATTGGATTAAAGGAAAGAAAAAGAAGAAGAAAACCAAAAGAGTGAGAGAAAAATAAAGAAACCAAACAAAGATTTGAAGGGAAAAACCCAGTTAATTTAATTTAATTTAATTTTAAACCCCCCTCCTCTCTTTATCTCTGTCGGGGTTTCATTCCTCCTTCAGGCTGGCATGAAAAAATTTGCAACAAAAATTTTTGATCAGCCTTTTTTTTTAAATTTTCTTTTCTTTTTTTTTTTATAAAGCTTCCTGTTATTTGTGCCATCATCACAGTGTGTGTCAGCTTATATTTTACAGTTTCAGGTAAAACAATTTTTTGCTTTTTGTGCTGCTGGCTTTTAAAACCAGCTGATAATCGCCATATTTTGTATTTTATTTAGAAATGTTTTAAATGTAAAGATGATTTTTTTGTATGTAGAGTCGAACACAGCGACACTAGTGTGCGATCAGCTGCTCATATTTGTGTTTTTAAGTTACAGTAGCAGCGTTTCTTTTCTTCTTCCTATAAGTTACATTTTCCATCTTCTGACAACACTTTGCTTGTGTTTAATGGTTGCTATGGAAACGCTTTCTCTTGCCTCCACTCAACCGATCAGAAGCAGCCGAGCCTCGGCTCAAATTCAAGTTAAAGCCTCTATGAGTAGAGTTATACTGATACAGGACTTTTTAAGATATACTGACATTAATACTACAGACTGAACAATATACTGTCATATATTTAAATTTTAACACAATAACTCATGACGAACATTTTAATTAGGCTTCAGTAAAGTTGCTTATTAAAATAATTGTGACCAAGATAAATACTAAGCAGGACATTTTACATACATTTGTGGATAAAACTCTGAAAAAATTGACGCATTGTCTTTAAAATAACCTCAAAGTCCGCACACTGCTGCAGCTCCCAATGCAGGTGGGTTTTAATGGAATACCACACTCTTTCAGACATTAAACCTACCTGCATTGGGAGCTGCAGTGCTTTCTAACTCCAGATGTGCACTAGAGCTGGGCGATGTGGACAGAATCAAATATCACGATACTTTTAACCAAATACCTCAATGTGGATATATTGACAATATTGTAGGATGACTATCGGTGCTTTCACAAAATATTAATCATCAGTAATGTGGATATAATGACTTAAGTGGATAAAAGGCAGATAATAGAACAATCTGTTATGCTCAGAAAATGACATTTTTATTTTTAATGCAGCCTTTAAAAAGCGGGAAAAGACACTTATTATATCAGGATATTACGTTATTCAAAATCTAAGACAATATCGATATAATGTTGATGTATTGCTCAGCCATAATGTGCACGTATACAAATAACCAGACAAATCTTCGTCATTTTTGCACTGAGATTTCTTAAAACTGCAAACTGACACCTGTGATACTCTAGTATGAGTTATTTCATCTCTTATTTCTGACTTAGTGTTGAGTTATTAAAAAAAAAAGATTACGCCATTAACAGCTGACAGCATTTTCACCGTAACACTGTCTTATTTTTGTATGAACACTTTAATTTAATATAATTCTACATATAGAGGCTTTAAACAAGAATCATAACATCCTTCGGAGGTAATCTACTACATCCAGATGTGGAGTTACTGGTAGAGAAACTACATATTATAACATCTTTTTTTAAGTTGCAGTTATAAATATCCACCTTTTTTTTTAATGGAAGTGGTTCGATTTCCATTTAAATGCAAAGTGCCTTCATGTGGCATTTTAAATTCATTATAAAGGAATAAAAATCACATTTGGCTCAAAAATTAACGTCAGAATTGAGCGTTTATGTTTCCAAAAGTTAATAATGAAGCAAAAAAGTGGAACCAGTTGGCAGGTTAATGCTAATAAAATCTATTTTAGTGCTGATTTAGTTGTTTATTTGTTCAGCAGCTAACGTCACGTTCAAGTCCGACGGGAAAAATCGTACTTTCCAGTTTCTGACTCTCGTTATCGTTCATCTTTAGGTAATTAAAGCTTAATTACAAAGCTATATTACTATATTATCAATGCACACACAGTATTTTTGAACCTTTTCTGGACCAAACTTTCATTACAATTGGTAAAAAACAGACTTTCAGATCTCGGAGCATCAATCTGACTCATAGTAAATCAGCTTTTTAAGAGACTTTGTTCTCTAAACTTCATCAATTCTTGTTACGTTTTCTTCATTTTTGATGTTTTGACGTTGAACACATCTGGCTGATGGCACATTATTGTAGAGGAATGATTGATGAGAGCAAGCTGACGATACGATGACATTTTATTTTGGTTTTTTTGTTGTTATTTTTATTTGTTTATTTTTAAATCCATACAATCCTAAAGGGCTTGTATGTATGTTGTGTTAATCCTCACTGTGCTGCTGCTCGTTGATCCGCCTTTTAGTGCAGCAAGTGATTTAAAAAGTTGACTCATCTCGTGAATCATACACTTATTATTTTATTTTGTATAAATGTATTAATGTATTAGCTTTTGAAGGTAAGTTTTAAAGATAATTGTTACACATTTCCGCTCATTTCACTGCCTGCTTTTTTTATTTTTATTATCGGGACTTAAGCTTCAATTTTGTTCATTTTTTTTAAAATAATTTGCTTTATTTTTGTTCATTTTTTTGTTCATTTATTTGAAAGTAAAACAGCCATATACTCAGAAACATCTTGTTCATGTGTATTGGTGGATGGATCTATAGTTTATAGTTTGGAATAGGCGAAAAAAACCATCAAAGCCAAAATTTAAAGAATAAAAAATAATAAAAAATAAAAAAGAGAAAGGGATGACCAGAGCCATTAACTGCACTTTATTTTCATCTTTTTGTTATTTTAAAGTGCGAGGAAACAACATCCCTAAAGATTTATGGGATAAACAAGCAAACATAGACATTGAATATGTTGTTATATACATATATACACATATATATATATATATTATTGTTTCCATTTGCAACGTTTTCTGTGCTTTATTTCCTCTTTTTGTTTTTTTTATCAGCTTACAAACCCTCAGAAACAAATCACTAAAAAAACAACAACACTTTTTTATTATTATTTTTTATTATTTTAACTCATCTCATTATTAGACGTTGTTTGTTACGACTCTTCATACATAGACAAGTTTTTTTGTTTTTTTTAGTTGTTATTTTAGAGATCCTGGTACTTCTCCTCCTGCAGAAAGAAAACAACCTATTAGATCAATAAGTTTGTCTTTATATCTTTGTTTTATTTTTATTTTTTTTTTGCCAACAGACTATGTAAAAAAAAAAAAAAAAAAAAAAAAGTCCTGTATCATACTGTGAGTGTGAATGTATTTCTTTATAGAATGTTACTGATAAATAAAAAAAACTATTCAAAAATCAAAATACACTTTTGATTCATTATTTTTTATATATATTTATTTATTTATATTTATTATAGTATTTAATAAAGTTTAGAGTGTCTCTCCACCATTACACCATGAGCAAGATGTTCCTGTTTGTTATTGTTATTGATCAGTGATGAATAATAAGGGCTGGAAAAGATGAGCAATTCAAAAATATCTTTATAAAATGGTTTTAAAAGCAGCATCAGGTTTGTTAAAATGTACATTTAGTCTTTTTGTTGGTTTTATATCATTTGAAATGACATAAAACCATTTTATACCAAAAGTAAGACTGAACGCTCCTGAAAATGTCAAATGGTGTAACCACAAAAGAATGATAAATATTATATATGTTATCCACCTAGAGAGAGAGAGAGAGAGATGTGAGGAAAAAGAGGAAGAAAAAGGAGGAAGAAAGAAAGACAAATGAGAAAGGAAGGAAGAAATAAAGAAAAAGGAGAATGAAGGAGGAAAAGGAAAGAAAGGAGGAAGAAAGAAAACGGAGAAAGAAAGGAAGTAAGAAAAAGAAAGAAAGGAAAGGAGGAAAAAAGAAAAGGAAGAAAGAAAAAGGAGAGAAAGAAAGGAAGGAGGAAAGAAAAGGAAGAAAGAAAAAGGAAGGAGGAAAGAAAAGGAAGAAAGAAAAAGGAAGGAGGAAAGAAAGAAAAGGGAGAAAGGAAGAAAGAAAAAGGAGAGAAAGAAAGGAAGAAAGAAAAGGGAAAGAAAGGAAAAGGAGGAAGAAAGAAAGAAAAAGGAGAAAGGAAGGAAGAAAGAAAGAAAAAGGTTGAAAGAAATAAAGAGAAGTAACCACAAAAGAATGATAAATATTATATATGTTATCCACCTAGAGAGAGAGAGATGTGAGGAAAAAGAGGAAGAAAAAGGAGGAAGAAAGAAAGAAAAACGAGAAAGGAAGGAAGAAATAAAGAAAAAGGAGAATGAAGGAGGAAAAGGAAAGAAAGGAGGAAGAAAGAAAACGGAGAAAGAAAGGAAGTAAGAAAAAGAAAGAAAGGAAGGAGGAAAAAAGAAAAGGAAGAAAGAAAAAGGAGAGAAAGAAAGGAAGGAGGAAAGAAAGAAAAGGAAGAAAGAAAAAGGAGAGAAAGAAAGGAAGGAGGAAAGAAAGGAGAAAGGAAGGAAGAAAGAAAGGAAAGGGAGAAAGGAAGAAAGAAAAAGGAGAGAAAGAAAGGAAGGAGTAAAGAAAGGAAAAGGAGAAAGAAGGAGGAAAAGGAAAGAAAGGAGGAAAAAAGAAAACGGAGAAAGAAAGGAAGTAAGAAAAAGAAAGGAAGGAGGAAAAAAGAAAAGGAAGAAAGAAAAAGGAGAGAAAGAAAGGAAGGAGGAAAGAAATAAAAGGAAGAAAGAAAAAGGAGAGAAAGAAAGGAAGGAAGAAAGAAAGAAAAAGGTTGAAAGAAATAAAGAGAAGTAACCACAGTAGAATGATAAATATTAAATATTTTATCACCTACAGTGTATTTAAGTGGATTTATACTAATAATGACTTCATTTAAAACTATGTAAATGTTTCCTGATCTCCATGGTTACCAGATTAAATGTAATATTTAGAACAATTGTATTCCATTACCTTTATTTCATATAAAAGTTATAATGTAAGATCATGCCAAACTAGTTGATATGGTGTTTTATTGACAATTTACTGTTTTTAAGCAAGTTGAATTATTTGGTACAAAGTTTTTATGGTTACACCACTTAGACATTTTTACCATAATCCTCTAATATATTCTCTCTAAATGGATTAAAAGCAGAAATTTGAGTTTCTCTTTTTTTATGTCGTCCAATGAAACTCTGACGAGGCTCAAAACGGATTATGTCGACTCTTATTTGTTCAGGAGGATCAAACAGGTGTAGGAATAAAGAAACATTAAAACATAAGCAGCTTATTCTCAGAGAGAGAGAGAAAGCTGTTTAAAGCTGTGATGAAGTTCAATGTGGTAAATTCAGCTTTTAGCATCTTTCTCTGGGTTAATATTTCCTTTAAAAACCTGCATTTATTCAGGGTTATCTGTAATATTACAGGTCATTTTCTCTCCTGTCTAAAGTGTTATTTCATATAATTTGGCTCCATTCAAGTATAAACATCAGAAAGGGTTTTTAAGGTAGTAAATAAGTCTTTTTTCTCTCTTTAATAAGATCAGTTTAGAAACCGAAAAATACTGAATTAGTCTTAAATTATGTGAGAAAAACAATAAATCTATATTGTAATATAAATATATATATATATTCCAAACTTAAATTGAAGTAATGAATAATTTACAATCTCATTTTGAAGTAGAGTTTGATTAATAATTAGTTTAACAAGCTGTTATTAGACGAGTGGGAACAGTTTAAGTTTCTATAGTAAGTGATTTTCTCGGAGTTCTGTTAGAATAAAATCATATAAATAAAAAAACCAAAACTGAGAAAAAGAAGTGAAAAAGTTAAAAAGACATTTGGAGAAAAAAGTTCCAAGATCTCTTAAAGTTTCATCTGTGAGTAAAACTTAAAGTCATATTGTAAATAATTGCACACACATGTCATCATCATACTTTGTCGCTCCAGTGGTGAAAAAAAAAGGTAAATATTATTAAACAAAAGCAGCAGTTTGTCTTTCATAATTTCAATTGCTATTTTATATATTTTTCATTGTTAAAATATTTAAAATAGCATATTATATTATTATTATTATTATTATATTCAGATTTGCAGCTAATCAATGATATAATCACAATTTTATAATATTAAGATGATAAAAGATAAATAACAGCTTTAAAAACATTGGATTAAAAGAATAAGGAGCAAAAAAGAAGCAAATTCTCACATTTAAGAAGCTGGAACTATTAAAAAAGAAGAGTTTTATCATTTTTTACTGTGAACTAAACTATTTTATATGCATTAAAACGAGCTTCATCATTTGTTTTCAGTAACCTTTGACCTCAGAGTCTCTTCACAGCTTCATCAGATCAGCTGCTTTTTAGAGAAGAAGAAGAAGAAGAAGAAGAAGAAGCAGCTCCTCTAAATCTGCTGCTGCTGCTGTCGAGACATTTCTGACACATTTGATCTCCAGTCAAACTAAATAGAAATAATAATCACATGCACTTTTCATTTATTTGAGTAGCTTTAAAAGATTTAAAAAAAAAAAAAAAAGGCTTGTAATCCTTCCAGCTTTGTGTGTTTTCACTTTAACATCTTCTCATCACGATTAGAGACATTAGACCGACAATGATTACAAGTTATAATCTGCGAGGCACCTTGTGTGTTTCCTGCTGTTTTTTATATATATATATATATTTTTTATTATTGCTGCTTTTGTTTCATTTATTACCAACAAAGCTTCTTTTTTTTCTTCTTTTTTTTTTGGCTTATCTGTCATCACGTCCTGCCAGTTTGGACGCTTAAAGACGTGGAGAGGCTTTCCATTTTCGTGTTCACAGCAGGGGGGGGTTTCTCTCTTTCTTCTCCTCTTTCTTCTCTTTCTCTCTCTCTCTCTCTCTCTGCTTTTCTAATGTAGACTTTCCACTAATAGGGGGAACAATAAAATTTGGCTCTTTGTGTTAATGGCACAACTTTATCTTTTTTTTTTCTTTTTTTTAAATGTAATTGGAGACTATCCACTTGCTAATTAGGCTAATTTCTAAGTCACCATTATGCAAATCTCTTGGATATAAATTTACACGAGGCAGCACAATTTCTTTCCTTCTTCTTCTTTCCTTTTTAAATCAAATGCCAAATAAGTGTTTAAGGGTGAAGATTGTAGAACAAAGCTTAATTTGTTCAATCTGAAGAAGTGACTGAGAGCTTTTAAATCTTCTCAGCAGGAGATTTGTGACTCTTAAAGAAGCAATTTTTTCTTTTTCTTTTTTTTTTTATAAATCTTGGCGTCTTATTTCCTCATCGTCCTCTAAGCTTCGCTCTTCTTATCGCAGGGTCAGTGTAGAGAAGTCAAGAGCAGCTTTTGGACCATATTGAGTTTCGTGATTCCTCTTTCGTTGCTCCTTCTGTTTCAAATATTAGACAAACTTTGTTGAAAAATGATGTGATGAAGAACTTTAGGAGGATCCAAGTAATCCTGATTTTAAAGCCACATATAAGAGAAGCTGAGACGTATTGTTATTTTAACCTTTACATACTGTTCAGGGTCTAATTTGACCCATTTTTTACATTTTAGAGAAGAAAAAACACCTTAAAAAATGTATCTTTTATCCAAATTTGATGACTTGATGACCCAAAATATACAATAAATGGAAATATTCTATCTTTCTGAAACTGCTTTTATGCAGCTGATACACATTTTAACTCAACAAAAAAAGAATAAAAAACTAAAGATTACACTGTTGCTGCTCTCTGAAAGCTTCATCAAAGATTAATCGTCAATTTATTAATGACTGATTAGCTATTAACGAACGATTTGAGGCACCGAATTTATGTATAAAGACTAATTATGTGAAACGCCCGAATATGAACAGTATGTAAGGGTTAAAACCAGGCGCGGAATTCTGGTCCTCTGAAATGATGCCAACGCAGAAGTAACTTAAAACTGCATTCTATCAAAAGGCCACCAGGGGGCGACCGTTTTGGTGTCAAAAGGACTTCCGTCTCTATACAAGTCAATGGAGAATTCACCAACTTCTCACTTGATTTCTAACCTCAGTAAACATTTTCAAAATGTGTTTATGGTCTCAATCGCTAGTTTAAAGCCTTCTTCAATGCAGTATGATGTTCATTTGGGACATTTTGGCCTCCCTGATTTTATATTTGATGATAAAGCAGGGTATGCATTAGGGCATGGCTACGTCGTGATTGACAGGTTGATTGGTTCACAGGTTCAGGAGGGCGGACAGATAAACTGCAGGAAATAGCCGTGAACTTGTTTCACACCGACAGTTTTCTGCATAGTTTTGTGGTTAAGTTTAGTCGTAACAGCTAACTTGGTTAGCATCACCAGGTTGCAGGTGTAGACTGTGGTAGATCCAGCCCTCGCAACCTCCCCGGCTCCGTCCTCTTGCTCCTCCTGATGCCCATATAAGTACAATCCGTGTTTTTATTTTTCCCGGCATGCACCTGAAATTTTCAAGATGGCGCTGCTCAGATCCGAAACTATTGGCCTCCGAGCAGCAGTCCACAAACCATTTTCTTATATACAGTCTATGATCATAACTGCTATAAAATCTAACTTCAACCCCTTTAACTCTTAATATTTTTGGTTTTCTTCCCCCAGGTACCAACGTGATAACCACTGAGCAGACCAAAGAGGAAGTCGAAGTTCCCGCGCCCGTCACAACCCCCATTGATGAGCTACAGCCGCCAGCCGCCAAGGAGCACAAACCGGGCAGGAGGAGCCACTGTAGACCGGGTGAAGAGTCCGACAGCGACTTCGAATCCGACCCTCCTTCGCCGAAAAGCAGCGAGGACGAAGAGCAAGAGGAGGACGAAGGCTTGAACAGCGAGCACGGCGACGATACCGAACCGGAGAACATCGGGCAGAGACCTCTACTGATGGACTCCGAGGAAGAGGAGGACGAGGAGAAGCACAGCTCGGATTCAGACTACGACCCCAACAGAGTCAAAACCCGCTCGAAGAAGCATCCAGGCGGTAAAGGAGCTGCCGCCACTCCCAGAAACAGTCCTCGAGAAGAGTCCGACATGACGCTGATCACTCCTCCTGAGTCTCCCAGCAGGGTGAGAGCCTCTTCAGCCCAGGACGCCATCGACGTGTTCGGCGCCGTTCCCTTCTTTAAAGGAGACGCGCCTGCCGTCGGACCTTCGGAGAGCTCGGACATCTTTGCCAAAGCGCCTTTTAGGCAGGTGAGCCAAGAGCAGCAACCTCTGGACGAGTTCGATGTCTTCACCAAAGCGCCGTTCAGTCGGAACCTGTCGAAACCAGGCAAAGGTAGCGGAGATGTTCCCATGGGTCAAACGCCACCCGTTTCCCCCGAGAGCTTTGACATTTTTGGGTTCTCCCCCTTTCACCCGGGCCCCACCGATCCGCCTCCGACCACGTCTAGAAGCGCCGAGGACATCTTCAGACCGTCTTACGAGGAGTCGGCGAGTCCTCAGCAGCAGAGGTTGAAGCAGCGGAGCCTCCAGAAGCTGTCGTCGCGCCAACGGAAAACCAAGCAGGAGGCGACGGCCGGAGGCAGCAGCAACGGCAAACGACACCACGGTACGCCGACGGGGGGACGCAAGAGCAACAAGCCCACCTACCGCACGCCGGAGCGAGTCCGCAGACACAAGAAGGTCGGCCGCAGAGACTCGCAGAGCAGCAACGAGTTCCTCAGCACGTCGGACTCCAAGGAGAACATCAGCGTCGATATAACGATGTCCGAAGGGAAAGATAAAGGCGCCTCTCTGCCGGTAGACGAGGTTCTTTTAGACCCTTTCGGAGCCAAACCGTTCCAGCCTCCGGACGGCAGCCTGGTGATGGTGGGGGGAACGGCCAACGGGAAGACCTGGAGCTCTCTTCACGGTGGCGTCGGTGCTCTGGACGAAAGCAAACCCATTGATGATTTCGGGGCGGTGCCTTTCACAGAACTGGTCACCCACAGCGGACCTCAGCAGCAGCAGCAGGAGGAGGAAGAACAGCAGCTGTCGCCCTTCTTGCCGTCGCAGCCGGTGGAGCTCGACCCTTTCGGAGCTGCGCCTTTCCCAACGAAGCAGTAACTCTTTGCGTCTTCCCCAACGCTGTTAAAAGTTAAAACAAACAAACCCCTGAGCTTTTTCTTTTCTTTTCTCTTATCGGTTTGGGAACATCTTCAATCAAGTCACTTGGACGACGAAGCTAACAAACGTCCTTAAAAAAAACGCTTCCTTCTTCTTCTTCTTCTTCTTCTTCTTCTTCTTCTATTTCTTTCTTCTTTTTAATACATCAACCTAAAATCCTGTGGAGTGCGAGTGATGTTTTCCACATATCTTTCACAGCTGAGAAGCCTTTTTAATGCTGCAATCTTTAAACGCTTTTAAAAAAGACGTTTTAACCCAGAAAAAAAAAACACACTCGGAAAAAAAATTGTACTGTGATTATTATAAGCTTTTTAACGTTTTGACCGGCTGCTTAGCAACAAGCTCTTTACTAGCCTGCCTTTTGTTTTTATTTCGAAGCACCACGAAGCCTTACCTGAGCTCGGCTCTTCCTGCCTTGCTGCACAGTACCTCGAGAAAAGAAAAAAAACCCACCTTGACGCCAAATGCCCCCTTTTTTTTGGCGTCGGTGTAATCATTTTTGGGAGTTTTTTGTCCTTAAACCACTTTGTTTTACCCTTATTGTTATTATTGTTATTATTATTATTAGACCTATGCATAATTTCACAGTAGTCTTTTTAACGCAGCTGGATGTGGCTGCGATTTGTGTTGCATTACACTCGGAGAACTAGAAGGGATTTTATTGTATTTCCTTTAATAAGAAAAAAAAGAAAGAAAAAACTTTGGATCTGTTAATCGGGAAAAGTTTAACCCTTATATACTGTTCAGAGTCAAATTTGGCATCATTTTTAGCCTGAAATTAGACGATTTCTCCAAATTTGACCCATAATATACAAAGAAGGAAGCGTTTTTGACCCATATTCATCAAGAAAATTCAAAAATGGTCATGCAAAAATGTTTTTATTCTTCATATTTAATCTAATTTGTTGAAATTGGATCATAATATAGTGTTTTTTTATGGTTTTTTATCATAAAACCTTTTAAAAATGAACTTTCTCTGCTCTCAGGAAGCTTCAATAAGGATCAATCATGTTTATTTGTGATGCAGAAGTTTAATATAAAGACTAATTATGAGGAAAATACCGTGACGGGTCAGAATATGAACAGTATGTGAGGTTTAAATTTAGATTCTTAACTTGCTTTTTTTTTGTTTTCTAGCAGTAAACTTGTATTTAAGTAAAAATGTTTAAGTTTCTACTCATTCTGTTAGAAAGATTAAGGAAGAAATGAAACACAAAGCCACATTAAATCACTACTAGTCTTGGGTTTCTGTATTTTAAGGAACTTTTTGACCCCCCCTCCCCCCCTTCCTCTCTTTATAGAGGTTCAAAGGCTTTTACCGCTATTTTCTTAGCAATGAATGGAAGTGCTTTCAAATTCATAACATTTTTACAGCTTGAGAATAAATAATAAATGCACCATAAGTTACAGGATAGAGTTGGTGGTATTTTATAGATTTTAATGTTTTAAAATCCCATAAAAAAAGACCAAAAAAATCATCTTGTTTCTCAGTATTTTCCGACATGCTGCCTGTGGCTTTAATTAATGTTATTTTAAAATAGAAGGAAATAATGTTTTTAGTGGTGAATTAATCCACAATTGGTGCTTGTATATGAGTATTTTATGGATATACACCAATTATACTTGTTAATATGTGATTTTTTTTTTGCCATTTTTGGCTTTTAATGGGATTTTTTAACAGCAAAAACTTTTGAATTATCACCTGATTTTACTCCTTTAACCCTTACATACTGTTCAGGGTTGAATTTAACACATTTGTTTGACATTTGAGAGATGTAAAAACACCCACAATATACGAAAAAAGACATAAAATGCATCTTTTTTTATATTGTGTGCAGCTGATACACATTTTTATATATGCAAATGTACAAATTTGACTTAAAAATTATCGAAAATCAGCATTCAAACATGTTTTATTCATTATATTCTATCAAATGTTCACCTGGATCATAAAATAGTGATTGTAAATGTCTTTTTTCCACCATAAGATTAACAAATATACATTAATTAATAACTAATAGGGGGGATTAATGAATGTGATTGGTGTAAAGACTAATTATGAGTGAGAATATGAACAGTATGTAAAGGGTTAATTAAAGGTGCTGGATGAGGTGAATTTTGCGTGTTCATAAAAGGGGAAAAAAGCAACAAAAAAACATTATTCAACTACAGACTGAGAAAATCTGTGATGATGTGAAAATCAGGTTGTTTTTTTTGTCTCTGTGAAAGCACTTTTCTTTATTTCCAGCGCCGATTTTCTTCATTTCTTTAATTTTCTGTTTGTGTGTGTGTGCGTGTGCGTGTGTGTGTGTGCGTGTGTGCGTGCTCTACATCCATCGACGGCCTTAAAAAAAACTTCACTGCATTTACTTTTCAACCACCATCGGGCACATTCATGAATTTACACACCTGCAGGTTTGCTGTGTTTTTCGACACCATTTGATAAAACTACTTTTCATTTTTCTTTTTTTTTTTTCTTTCTTTTTGTTGTTTTTGTTGTTTTTTTCTCCACAGGGGTGAAAAATCTTCTATTGTATTTATCATGCTATCCTGCTGTTTGATGCAATAAAAAGATTCATCTCATTCAGTGCACTGTGAGAAGTGAAGTGAAATTTTTTTAAAAACACAATTTTTCCTTTTTTTTGTACAGAAGGTTAATTTTTATTTATTTATTTAGCGTCAAAGTTCTCAGGAGTTTTTTTGATTTGCTCACGTATGAAAAAAAAGTCAGGATACAAAACATTTTGTGCTGCTACAAAAAAAAAAAAAAAAACGACAGAAAAGCTCATCGGAGGAAAAAAAAAAGGTATAATTTTAGAGTTAAACCATAACAAACTGTACACAGAGAGTTTTTCTTGTGAATAATTTAAATACAGAAACACCAAAGAACATTCGTCTCGGTCTAAAAACTTAAAAAACATTTAAATACCACAAACACATACACAAAATACATGAATTCAATCCAAAATGAACATTTACCATTTATAAAAAAGAAGTCCTGCTTTAATTTAAACAACAGCAGGATTGTAATCTGTTAAATTAAGACTAATAAAAGTGATGTAATATGTGTGAAAGTCTTTCTAAAAATGGTTTTGTTTCATTTTGGAGTGAAAACATTTAAAAAACAACAACTGAATTAACTTTTTTAAACATTGCACATCACCCTAAAAATGAGCTTGAGAGAAAAAATACTGCAGGTTATTTTAACACCTGGGGGAAAAAACACTGTTTCTGTTTGAGTTTGACTTGCAGTTCAGGCAGATAAAGCTAAAAAAAATGAGAGTAAAACACAATAAATTCATGTGATTTTACAGAAGATAGTTAAATTAAAAGAAAAAAAAACTTTAATCAGTGCTTTAATTAAAAGAAACAAAACTGTGTCCCAATTTTAAACTTATTTTAACTTTATTTTCAGATCATATTGAGTCTTAAATGTTAAAAAAAGGACATATTACACTTTAAAAAAGCCTCAAATTTGAGCTTTTTGAGCACAGTGATAACAGGCGGTCTTGAAAATGAAGCTTTTTATACAGCTGATAGATTGTAGATGTTGATTCTGCATCTCTAGAGACAATAAAAATACAAAATAACTTAAATAATAAGAACTAAAAATAAGACGACACCCATCGCTGCTTGCTTTTGTACAATTTTCTGTTAGTTTATAATGAAACTTTATGTAGAAAACTGTTTTTTTGGCAGCTGAAGCCTTTAAATGAATCAGAAAAACACAAAAATTGGGACAATTTTTTTAAAAAGGGGCTAAAAAGTCTCACTAGTGTTCTCTAGAGGTTGAGCTGCTCCCTCACAGCTACTTACAAGCCTCTAAATTAACTTCTAAGAGCTACAAAATATATATATGTAATAAAAGATGTCAACTTTAAGTAATACTGTAGTTTCATGGGGGCAGAAATTAGGGATTTTGAGGCTTCTCCCTCCTTTAAAAGTCAGTTTTGAACCCAAACTCTCACATTTACAGTTTATGAGCGTTTGTCATACCTGTGTTTGATTTAAAATACAACATTTAAAACACTTAAAATCATCTTCTAACATCAATACTGATCACAGGAGGACAGAATAACAAAAAAAAACTACATGTAAGAGATGAAAGGAAGAAAAAAGGAGTGATTTATTCGGCAGCAGTGGCTCTTTCTTCAGTCTTTGGTTGTGTTTTTTTTAATATTTAAGTATGAGATGTGTTGAAAGCTGCTGTCTTCTATTAAAGAAAAGACTCACAGTTTCACAACAAGGCAGCTACAAACTGATTTTAATAATAAAAGTAATAAAAAAAGGACTCCAATAGAAATAAGTCATCATTTTAACCCTCAAAAAGCTGATTTACTTACAAAAATCCATCGAAATGTTTAGTCTGACTGTGCAGAAAAGTAAATTTTAACACTTAAAAACATTGAATTTTCCCTTTTAAGGACATTTAATTACTTTAATTATCATAAATTGTGAATTCAAAATAGATTTTTTTAGGGAATATAAACCACTGGCTTATAAAAATGTTAAAGTAATATGAGATAGAGTTGGAAAGTTGGGCGTACTAACAGCAAAAGTTAAATAAAAGAGAGCTACATGATGTTTAATTTAATAACAGGCACTTACAGAAATATGAAGGATTTCTTCTATTAATAAAATAAAAGAAAAATGCTACATGACTAAACTTTCAAACCCTGATCATGTTTTTTTTTAAAGAGTTTTTAAGTTAATTTTAAACTCTGAAATTGGAGATTTTGATGGTTTAACTGCAGAGTTTCAGTGTTTTACCTGCACCGAGTCAGAGATCCTGTTTTATTTTGAAAATATAGACTCAACTTCCTGGACCTGGAGGAGATCTGATGGAGGTTTTTAGATTCCCGTCTGCAGCTCCTCTCTGATGTGCTGGTTTTATTTTAGGTTGTTTTTTTTACTCCTACATCACAGAGAGTCTCATTTCAGCTGGACTGAAGACAATCTGTGTCCTCGGTCGTGTCTTGCACCAATGCATGCTGGGAAATGCTGCAGCCTCGACCAACCTGAAAAACACAATAAAATGAATCAATTAACAGTTCAAAAGATGCCAACAGCTGGTTAAATCCAGTAAATCCAGAGTTTATCGTGTTTCTGTCCTCCTGATAAATGCAAAATACAATATTCACTTTGCTTTTAACTCTGCTTTTATCTCTACTATCTTCACATAAATATATCAGGCTCTTTAGCTGCTGCATGTTTCACTTTCTTCACCAGCTTGTTGTTAAGTTTATCTGCTGTTTTAGTGATGTGCAAGTAGTGAAAACAGCTGTAAACATCTGCCAGCTGCAGAGTAATAATCAGCTGAAGTGAACGCTTCGTAGAGCTGCAGAGTAAGATGATAAATGTAGTTATTTAATCTATTGATGATATAAAAATACTGCTTAGTGCAACTTTAATGACAATATAAATTACTTAAATTACCTCAAAAACCGTCTTTAATGATTTGATTTACACTTTAAAATGATCCCAACTTATAAAAAGTAAAGTTTCACAATGTTATTGTTTATAGTTATTGTTATACTCAATTCAGTGAGTGAATATTAGTAATAAAAAACACATTTAGAAACATTACAAGAGCTCAAAATGAGACAGGAGGTATCACTTTGCTTCTTTTAAATGTCACTTTTTTCCTCTTTAAAATCTGTCAACATTTATTTAGCTTCTCTTTAGTTATCTTCTTGGAGTAAACCTGATATTTAACCCTCCTGTTGCCCTCGAGTCAAGGAAGGAAGGGAGGAAGAAGGAAGAAAGGAAGGGAGGAAGGAAGGAAGGAAGGGAGGAGGGAGGAAGGAAGGAAGGAAGGAAGGGAAAAAGGAAGGAGGAAGGAAGGAAGGAAGGAAGGAAGGAAAGGAAGGAGGGAGGAAGGAAGGAAGGAAGGAAGGGAGGAAGTAAAAGAAGGAATGAAGGATGGAGGAAAGAAGGGAGGAAGGTAGGAGGGACGGAGAAAGGACAAGAGGTAGGGAGGAAGGAAGGAAAGAAGGAAGGGAGGAAGGTAGGGGGGAAGAAAGAAAGAGACAAGGAGGGAGGGAGGAAAGAAGGAAGGAGGGAGGGACGGAGGGAGGAAGGAAGGACAGAAGGACAGAAGGAAGGAAAGAAAGAAGTGAGGAAAGAAAGAGGTAGGAAAGAAAGAGAGAAGGAGGGAGGAAGGAAGGACAGACGGAAGGAAGATAGGGAGGAAAGAAGGAACAGTCAAAACAGACGGGGTCAATTTGACCCGGGAGGACAACAGGAAGGTTAAGATGCAGAAAATTTCCCAGAATATTTTTAAAAAATCAATAAAACCAAAAGCAGAAATATAAATATAACAGCTATAAACTTCTGTACAGTGATATTGGAGCAGCTGCTTACATTAAAACTCCGTCTCCCAGCATGCCGAGCGTCGTCCTATGAGTGTTGCGGGGGGGCGTCGGGACACGGCTGGCTGTGTCTGTACGCCATGATGAAACATGACGACTGATGCCACCAATAAAACATCAGCACCAGCAGCAGATGCCAAACCTGGTGACTGGAGCCGACGTAGTTCAGCTGACCTGCAGGAGAGGGAATAAAGCACAGGATGAATGTTTTTACTTTATTTAACCATTGGAAGATAATTTAGGATTTTTTAATGTAATTTAATACATTTTTTAGTGTTTGTTCACACTGGTTTTAAAGGCTTCACTAACATTTACCTTTTATAAAAACTCTGAATATTACAGATTTAGATTTTATAGCTGAATTTTACACTTGAGCTCAATTGAACTTGATGCGTCCGTACGATTAAGCTGAATTTCAGGTAAGTTTCAGGACTTTTAAGACCTGAAAAAAACTATTAAACACACTTTTCAAGCACTAAAAATGCTTCAGATGTGACCAAAAGGAAGCTGAAGAATGCTGAATATTTGCACTTTGAATCACATGAAACTGAATCTTTAATATTTGATTTAATTCAAATAATTACATCTATAAACAGCAGGAAAAAATCCACACACTGCAGCTCCCAATGCAGGTATAATCTATTAGGATACCACAAGTGAGGCTTGAAATGTCTCATTAAATTATACCTGCATTGGGAACTACAGTGTCCGAACCTTTTTCAGATTTATTTGGAACATGAGAATAAAAACAAACGAAGAAACAATGAACAAAACAAAATTAACAGTGTTTGAAGAAGGAGTAGAAAGAAGAACAGACTTATACATTCCTGTTCCTACACTGTTTATGAAGCTCTGAGCTTTTTTAGACGCCTTTTACCTCCAAAAAATTAACTTTAAACCTTTGAAACACTACACTGCTACAAGTGAAGAGTGATAATGAAACATAAACTGAACAACAATGGAAATCAAAACCTGGTCTCACCTGGGAAGTAACGTTCAGGGACTTTCGACACGTAGAAAATGAGAGCTAGCGCAGCGATTAAGTACATCCCCAGGACCCGAGGAACGAAAGCCTGAAAAGGAGAAACATTTATTTATTAAGACATCCAAAAATAAAGCAGCGAACACAACCAGATATAATGAAAAGGTTGTGATGTTCTTACCTGGACGAGCTCGGAGGAGAAGCCCCCGGTGATGCAGATCCAGTGGACGGTGGGAATGAGGCCGTAACCGGCCACCAAGCAGAAGATGAGCGAGCGCAGCTGCTTCCACTGCTTGCTGAGGTAATGAGGGTGAATCTGAGCGAAGAACACGGCCAAGATCATAGCGAGGACCGTCACCAGGTACACCTGACGCCAGTACTGTAGAGGACAGAGAGAGAGGAGAGGGTTAAATATATATTCAACAAGATAAAAACAAACTAAAAAACACTTGAATGCATCAAGAAGAAGAAAAATGAGTACAAAACAGCAGAGTTAATGATGTTTTTTTGTGTCCATGTGGTTTAGTCAAATTTAAAAGAGGTTAAAATGTGAAAATAAACGTATGAATAACTTGCACACATTCTTTTTTTGTGGACCCAGCATCAAATTTCTGCTTTTAATCCACTTTGAGAGAATATATTAGAGGATTATGGTAAAAATGTCTAAGTGGTGTAACCATAAAAACTTTGTACCAAATAATTCAACTTGCTTAAAAACAGTAAATTCTCAATAAAACACCATATCAACTAGTTTGGCATGATCTTACATTATAACTTTTATATTAAATAAAGGTAATGGAATACAATTGTTCTAAATATTACATTCCATCTGGTAACCATGGAGATCAGGAAACATTTACATTGTTTAAATGAAGTAATTATTAGTATAAGTCCACTTAAATACACTGTAGGTGATAAAATATGTAATATGTATCATTCTTTTGTGGTTACACCATTTGACACCATATTATTATTATTATTATTTAGACTTTTAACATATGTTTAAATGCTTTAGATTCACACAGTTCCTGAAGAGTTTGACTTCTCAAGGAAGTGTGTGTGTTTTGAAATACTTTGCATGTTTTTATACATTTCTCCTCTGATAATAATCTAGTTTTCAGCTGCTCTACTTCGAGAATAATCAGTTAAGAAACAAGTCAAACCTTGTCTGGTTTCGGCTTCGTGAATGTGAAGATTTGCTCCTTTTTCTTTGTTAGTTTTATATGAGTTTTGAGTTGTTGGTCAGAGAAAACAGGTGATTTGAAGACATTATATTGAGTTTTAGGGAATTGTAACGAGGTATTTATCACCATTTTCTAAGATTTTAACAATTAAAAGACCTGAGTAATGTCTCGATTTTAGGTTTTTGCAGCTTGTGTTTGAACGGGACATGAATACCTGTTGTAGAGTGTAGATCATAAAAAAATAACTGAGCAATTTAACAATTAAAAAAAAGGTTAAAGGTCTAAAATGCTTTCTACTTTCTTCAGATGACTTTAGGAGTTCTTCTCTTCTCTTCTCTATCATTACATGCACAAGTTGCACAAACATGTATTGATATATTAAACTTCCTTTAAAAGACAGTGATGATCTGAACCTCTGATAAAAACAAACCAATAGTTTCTTCTCGTTAATATGAATATAAACTAAATGTAAACTAAAGCTTCAGCTCTGTACTTATATAATATTTAAACTTCTATAAGTAAACTGTGCACAATCTGGACAGCCTCTCCGTCTCCGTCCCTTCTGTCCCTGTGTGTGTGTGTGTGTGTGTGTGTGTGTGTGTGTGTGTGTGTGTAGATGTAGGCCTCCGTCCAGTCACACGTTAAAGTCCTGCCGAATTTCACAGTGAATAAATTTGCACCAGGAACAAGGCCCCGCTCTGCTTCAGCCAAATTTCTTAAAGCTCTCTCTCTTCTTTCCTTCCTTCCTTCCTCCTCCTGTTTTCATGACAGACACCATCATGTTCTCTCCTCCAAGATCTTGAGTTTAACTGGCTAAATATATATATAAAAATAAAAATAAAAAAGTCAGTTTTTTCTTTAGGGACTTGGCGAGTCGCAAGAGAGGAGCCACCCAGAAGCGAAGCCCCAGTCTTGGCATAAATGAGGAGGGGGGGGGGGGGTCTTCCTTCACTTCCTTTACTGAGATGGCTCCCAGACTCGTGAACGTCATATGGTTGGAGGGGGGGGGGGGAGAGGGGGGGACGACAGGAGTGACGGGCCGCTCCGTGAACGCAGCCATCTGGTTTGAGCTGGAGCAGATTTTGAGCTGCGTTCTGGGGGCAAAATAACCCCGACGCTTCCAAAATATGCGGGGGAACGGCGAACAGCAACGCAGCGCAGCCAGCCAAACACTTCAGGAGTTAAGAAAAAGAGAGAAAAGAGAAGAGAGAGAGAGGAGAGATAGATGGTGGTGGGCGGCTGGAATAAGGAGCTGAAACTGAGCTTGTGTCATCAAAGAGGATATTTTCCAAAAAACGGGGCGAGCACAGCGAAGGTGTCGTTGTTGCTTATTCATCGGGAACAATGAGTCAATCAGCCTTCAGCTTTTTATTCAATTAACGGCTAAACTCGAAAGGCTGAGTGACGGTGAGCTCATGAGTCTCCAGAGAGGACGACTGTGGAGAGAAGAGCCTCGAACACACATAAACACATCAAGTTAATGTCCAAGAGTCAAAAACATAGATTTTCGGTTTCTAATCATATAAATAAGAGAAAAGCATAAAGTAGCATAAAGTGTTCGGCTCCTTCTACTTTTACATGCTTTCTTATTCAACTGTCTTATTTTCTCTTCTCTTATCATTTGTATTGTGTGTAAAACTACTTTTATGGCTGTTGATAATTAAGTTAAAAGGTGAAAAGATAGATGTTTCTCTGAGGATTGACAGTCGTGTAGTCTTGGTGTCATCTGAGGATCATTTCCCTTCATGAACTCTACTGTCAGATTCTGCTGAAACTAAATTATTATTAATATTTGTTGATCTGTTTTTTGATTAACTGAACTTTAAGTCTGTAAAATGTCAGTAAATAGTGAACACTGCTCATTATGATTGATCCCAGAGATTAAGTTCATGTCCAAGAGTTTGAGCAACAGGTCAAAAATACAGCTCTTAAGTTTCCAATGATATAAAACAGAGAAAAGCAGAAAGCAGAAAATATTTGTCCTCTTTTTTTCTTTTTCTTTTTTTTTTTTTTACATGCTTTCTTATTTCACTGTCTTATTTTCTCTTGATAAACTATCAATTGTACTGTATGTAGGGTTGGGTATCGATACTCAATACATTTAAGGTAAACGATACCTGCAATTGATCCTTTTTGAACCCAGAACTAGAAAATATGACTACTTGTAGACAACTTTTTTCCTCCCTTCCTTTCATCTGTCCTTCCTTCCTCCCTCACTCCTTCCCTCCTTCCTTCCTTCTTTCCTCCCTCCCTCTTTTCCTTTCTCCCTCCCTCATTCCTTCTTTCATCCCTCCTTCCTACCTTCATTCCTTCCTTCCTTCTTTCCTCCGTCCTCCCTTACTTCCTCCCTCCTTCCCTCCTTCCCTCCTTCCTCCCCTCCTTCCTTCCTCCCTCCTTTCCTTCCATCTTACTCCCTTCCTTCCTCCTTTCCTTCCTCCTCCCTTCCATCCTTCCATCCTTCCACCCTCCTTTCCTTCCTTCCTTCCTTCCTTCCTTCCACCCTTCCTTCCTTCCTCCCTCTTAGCCTCCCTCCTTTCCTTCCTTCCTTCCTTCTTCCTCCTTTCCTTCCTTCTTCCCCTCCTTCCTCGACTCGAGGACAACAGGAGGGTTAAAATCAATTAAAAAGTACATCACAGAAGTCTTTAACATCATCTTTTAACCTGTAGTATTTAAATTCAAACATCTTCTCTTGAGTCTGGTTGAATTTTACAGCTTTACATCTTTTGTGAACGAGCTTGTTGCTTCACATCAAAGAAATAATACCTGCAATTGATCCTTTTTGAACACAGACCTAAAAAATATGACTATTTAATAACAAGAGTTGATATCAGACTCTAGTGAACGATGCAGGCTGAAGAAGAACGTACGTTATTGCAGTAGAAGGTGTAGAAGACTCCGGGGACGTAGCAGCCCAGGATGCCGATGGAGATGCCTGCGTAGTCCAGCGCCATCCAGCGGCGGCTCGTCTTCTCCGAGCGGTGGCAGCAGAACAGGTGATAACCCACCGAGCACAGCATGCACAGCTGAGGACGGAGAAACAGACAGATAGATACCATCACATGTTAAATATAAATCATTTACCAGGACATTTTCAGCTGCTACAGTACGACACACAAGTACATTATATTATTTATTTTTATCACTATTTTAAATGGGTTTTTATCTTTTGTTCTTTATGTTTCATTACTTTATCATACTCATATTTTATTACAGTGTGCATTAGTCACCAAGTTACATTTTTACTTTATTTCCTGTGTTTTTTTCATTTTTTAATCAAACTGTGAAGCACTCTGAATTGCATTTGATTTGTTTGAAAGGTGCAATATATATATATATAAAGAAAATTTGACCGATTTGTAGCTGTGATGCTAATTCCGCCATGTTTCCCCATTCATTTATGCTAACAACATTAGCAATAAGGACCGCTAGCAGTTCAAATGAACATGTACAACTTTAGTTTTCGCTTCCTATTTTTCTCATTTCAAAAGGTGCTCCATTTGAAATGACTTTTCCTCTGACTCACTCCTTTCCCTGTGGTTGGTCTCTGCATTTTAATCGAGTGTTGCCGACTATGTTTATTGGACAGTAGCTAAAGACTGCACGGAAAGTTGCCTAATCTCTGTCTAATGTCAGCTGGTGTCAACTCTTTACTGTGCCCATTGAAGATGCAAACCTTGTTCTCTATGACTGGAATATTGGTCAATCATTTTCCAGGTTTTCCAGGATGCGTGTGAACCATGACACCTTTTTTGTACAACATGGGATTGAAGGTTTTGGTTGTTGTGAGTAATTTGGCTGGAAAAAGTCTCCAGTTGTTGGTTTCTTTGGGGATAATTCATCCCATAGAAACAAAGCTTGTGAAACATATCAGTACAAACAATATCAACAACAGTTGAAACATGATTTTAGGTTTTATTTTCTACTTGCTGAAAGGTCAACTTTAATGGTTAAGTGTAGAATAGCTGAGAAAAAAGAGACACTACTGTGACTCACTCGGGTGTTGCCGACTACTTTCATTGGAAAGTAGCTAAAGACTGCACGGAAGGTCACCTAATCTCTGTCTAATGTCAGCTGGTGTCAACTCCTCACTGTGCCCATGTTGCCCATTGAAGACAGAGTGAGAACAGACTATGCACAAACCTTTTCTATGACTGGGAAATTGGTCAATAATGTTCCAGGTTTTCCAGGATGCGTGGGAACCCTGACACTGAGGTTTATTTTTTAATTCAATTTAATATTGTTTTTACAACATGGGATTGAAAGTTTTGGTTGTTGAGCAAACTATCCTGAAGCTACTGTGAATAATTTGGCTGACAAAGTCTCCAGTTGTTGTTTTTTGTTTTTGGGATAATTCATCCCATAGCAACAAAGCTTGTGAAACATATCATTACAAACTGCTGAAACATGATTTAAAGCTTTATTATCTACTTGCTGAAAGGCCACAAGGGGAAAAGTTTGTTTTTATATTTATCTCCGGTCCAATTCTTACTATTAGGTCGTGGGATCGGGTCGGTTCTCTCAGCTTCTCAGCTTTCACTCACACATGGACTCTTTTACAAAGATAATTTTAATCCCCTTTTGGGAACTTTCCTCATATTTGAAGAATGGGTTCAATGATGTTAAATACTAATATATTCCTCAGTGTCTCAGCCTCTCCGTGTGAATAACCACAGCTTTGTCAATCTGTAACCTTTTGACAAACAGGGACAACAACAGTCCACGATACAGACACAATATATTAAATAGCAAGCTTTAACATTAACCACAGCAAAGACACATTTCTAACCAACATCACGGCTGTAAAGTAAAGCTGTAAACATCAGGAAAAGTGTCGTACCTGGAAGCAGAAGAGGCCGATGGAGTAGATGACGTAGTCTTCTCTGGAGGCTCCGAAGGCCGGCAACACGGACGCCATGTTGTAAATGCCGAGGCAGAAGAAGAGCAGGAAGCCCAGCAGGTGACTCCAGATACTCCCCGTCTCATTGGACAGAATGAAGAGGCTGCGGAGAGGATGTAAGAAGTTTATCCTTTGTGTCGTCCTGCCGGGTCAAATTGACCCCGTCTGTTTTGACTGTTCCTTCTTTCCTCCCTTCCTTCCTTCCTCCCTCACTCCTTCTTTCCTTCCTCTGTCCTTCTTTCCTTCCTTCCTTTTCCTTTCTCCCTCCCTCCCTCCTACCTTCATTCCTTCCTTCTTTCCTCCGTCCTTCATTCCTTCCTTCCTTTCCTTTCTCCTTTTCCTCTTTCCTCCCTTCCTTCCCTCCTTCCTCCCCTCCTCTCTTCCTTCATCCTTTCCTTTCTCCTTTTCCTCCCTTCCTTCCCTCCTTCCTCCCCTCCTCCCTTCCTTCATCCTTTCCTCCCTTCTTCCTCCCTCCCATCTTCCTCCCTTCCTTCCTTCCTCCTTTCCTCCCTTCTTCCTCGCTTCCATCCTTCCTTCCTCCCTCCCTCCTTTCCTTCTTCTCTTCCTTTCCTCCTTTCCTTCCTTCTTCCTCCCTTCCTTCCTCCCTTCTTTCTTCGACTCGAGAACAACAGGAGGGTTAAAATCAATTAAAAAGCATGTCACAGAAGTCTTTAACATCATCTTTTAACCTGTAGTATTTAAATTCAAACATCCTCTCTTGAGCCTGGTTGAATTTTACAGCTTTACATCTTCTGTGAACCAGCTTGTTGCTTCACATCAAAGAAATAAATGAAAACTATTTACTTTGTCAGCTCTTAATTTAACTGGAAAGCTCTCTGAAATGTTTTCACTATGTAGGCAAGTGGGAAAGCCTATTTTAAAGGCAGTTTTGTCGGTATTAAGTAATTGTTTTTAGGAAATCATTTTTTAAAAAAGAGCAACTTTAATAGAAGCCAAGGACTATAGAGATGTAAAAGGTTTGTTTTTCTGTCCTGTGGATGATGTAAGAAACACCTACAGTACTTCTTCTGTTGCAGAAATGCTTTATGTTTTATCACTGGGGTTGTTAATTCACAAGTTTCTTCATGATCATATTAATTCAATGGACGACGATTCAATGTTTGCCGATAAAAGAAAGTCTGCCTTTTCCAAAAACTTGAATAAACATCAAGTAACTATTTTTATACATTAAAGCAGGTTTTTTTTCTTCTCTTTCAAAAATTGTAACGAGACACACTGCATCACTTGTTCCAAAAGACGAGCAGCAGCAGCAGCACATTTCAGACAGTTTATAGTCTGCCTGAAACATCTGATGATAGACTCGCCTCTATAATCCAGCTACGGACGTGTTGCTGTTGCTGAAATGTGAAATCAAAGCAGTGAAACTCAACTTTGTCCTGCTCTCCTCTCTTCTCCTCACCTCTTAATACACAGTCTGGAGGGCAGGTACGCTCTGTATCCATCAGTGATGTAAGGGTTCTCCCTCAAAAAGCCCGGGATCTGCTCGTAGGTGTAGAGTCTGATGCCGCGGGGCACGAGAACGGGCCAGTACTGATACCCTCCCAGCTCGATGTAGTGAGCCGTCTGAGGGTTCTTCTGGAGTTTCTGAGGCATGGCGGAGCCTGCAGAGTCCGCTTTAGTCTGAGCTGAAGCTGAGGAGACAAAGACAGATCAGATTAAGGCTCGTTCTTATATAACAAGACAAGCTAATTGTTTTTCTTCATTGTCCAAAGGGGAGCAGCAGGGTGAGCGACTCATTTTGTGACTGAAATCTACAATCTGTATTAGTAGGTGATGAAGAAAGTAAAAAAAGTAGCATCAAGAGAAACTTTAAGAAACTAGAGGAGTTAATGCAAAAAGCCAGAAAGAGCAGATGTTGTTTTATATTTTATATAAATCTAGAAATAATCAGAAAGTTTGAGGATTCATAAACATTTTAAAAACACAAGGAGCTAATGACATCTTAAATAAAGGAAATATATGTAAAATTCTGCACTATTTCTGGATCAATTTTTTTGTGTCCATGTGGTTTAGTTTAAATTTAAATGGGTTACGATGTGAAAATAAATGTATGAATAACTTGCACACATTCTTTTTTTGTGGACCCAGCATCAAATTTCTGCTTTTAATCCATTTTGAGAGAATATATTAGAGGATTATGGTAAAAATGTCTAAGTGGTGTAACCATAAAAACTTTGTACCAAATAATTCAACTTGCTTAAAAACAGTAAATTCTCAATAAAACACCATATCAACTAGTTTGGCATGATCTTACATTATAACTTTTATATTAAATGAAGGTAATGGAATACAATTGTTCTAAATATTACATTTAATCTGGTAACCATGGAGATCAGGAAACATTTATATTGTTTTAAATGAAGTAATTATTAGTATAAGCACACTTAAATACACTGTAGGTGGATAGAATATTTAATATCTATCATTCTTTTGTGGTTACACCATTTGACATTTTCAGGAGCATTCAGTCTTACTTTTGGTTAAAAAAAAAAAGTCATTTCAAATGACATAAAACCAACAAAAATACAAAATGTACATTTTGACAAAGATAAAGATATTTTTTAATTGCTCATCTTGCCAAGTGACTGAACTCACAGCTGGTGTTAAACCAGTTGTGAGTATGGCTGTAATTCAAGTTTCCAGCAGAAGATAGTTTAATAAGTCAAATTGTGATAGAGGGAAACATCACATAAGAACTAAGTAAGTGTCAGAAGTCAAATTATTATTATTATAAGCATATAGGAGCTTTCTCAGTGTCAAAAACTGGATTAATTGTATCCAAAACACAATCAGACAGACCAAAAGTGAGAATCATAAGATCAATACATCAAGCTGAGATCCTTCAGAGATAGAAAAGCAGCTTTATCAAAGATACACAGTTTTACTAAATAAAGAACACAAGACTCCAATCAGTAAAAGTCATGTCGAAATAAAGACTTGTTGTGTCAGAGGACGAGTGGCAGCTGGTAAAAAACACAGCCAAGAGAAATAAGTGGGTAAAGAAACACCAACATTTCGCAGAGGATGTTCTTATGTACTATTATATTACTATTAAACATTCACACCTCCTGAAACGTTATTAAAGCCTCTTTTTTTTAAGCCCAAGCATCAAACTTTTACCCCTTAAATTAATATAAAACACTAAGAAACATGTGTTATTATAATTTATATTAATGTTACTCTAGTTTTCTATTACCCCTAATCCAATATATATAATTAAAACACAATTTTTTGCTTTTTGTTTGTGTTTTTTTTACTTGTTTTGTCTTGTTTTTTAGTGTGGAGGAAATTAAGAAATATTGGACTTACACTACTTATAGTATCTACAGTTACAGATTAAATGGCAAATAACAATACTAGTCTACTTTAAAAGCAAAGCCATTAAATTAGTCTTCATATAATCTCATATTAACCATCTTCAGTTTATCTTTCATCTGTTCTTTTAACATTATGTAAAGAAAAACTAATCAAACTAACCATTTAATAATAAGCCACTTATCAGCCCTATGTACTATTATATTACTATTAGACGTTCAAACCTCCTAAAACATTATTAAATCCTTTATTTAAAAGCCCAAGTATCAAACTTTAGCCCCACAAAGTCATATAAAACACTAAGAAGGATTTGTTATTATAATCTCTATAAATGTTACATTATAAAAGTAGTCATTTTATTGATATTAAAGTCTTTATTTGGTGATTATTTAACGCCGAATTCAGCCTAAGACACTACTTAACAACACACGGTGTTAAAGTAGGTTTTACGTTGCGTATAAAATGACTTTAAACCACATTAATATTAAATTAAATGAGTTTTTAACGCAGTTTGGTGACTAGCTTAAACTTTAAAGGACTGAACTCACCTTTTAACTTGGAGTAGGAGCAGCTGGAGCCATTCTGGAGCTTGTAGTAGCTGCTGCTGCGCATTTATTTAACATTAATTTAACATTTACTCAACGGTTAATTTAATAAAAACATTAAAAAGTGGAACCAAACACGCGACGGCCAAATCACCACTGACGTCACCACTGAAGGACCCCGACGGCGGCTCTGAGAGATGAGCTGCCTGAAAGACTGCCTGAGTAAAAACAACAACAACAAAACAGGCAGATTCGTCTTTTTGTGATGAAGCATAAAACACGCAGTGACAAATAATATGTTAAAAAATACTTTTAAAAGCAGCATCAGATTTGTTAAAATGTGCATTTTATATGTAATATTTTTACACTCATATTAAACCAAAAGAAAAAGGAGCAAATCTTCACATTCATGAAGCCGGAGTCAGACAAGGTTTGACTTGTTTCTTAACTGATGCTTTGAAAGTAGAGCAGCTCAAAACTAGATTATTATCAGAGGAGAAATGTACAAAAACATCCAAAGTATTTAAAAACACACACACTTCCTTGAGAAGTCAAACTCTTAAGGAACTGTCTAAATCTAAAGCATTTAAAACAGCTGTTAAAAGTCTAAATGATATAATATATATATGGGTTGGCAAGATGAACAATTCAAAAATATGTTATGTATGCAGCATCAGGTTTGTTAAAATGTACATTTTGTATTTTTGTTGGTTTTATATCATTTGAAATGACATTCGCATCATTTTTTACCAAAAATAAGACTGAATGCTCCTGAAAATGTCAAATGGTGTAACCACAAAAGAATGATAAATATTAAATATTTTATCCACCTACAGTGTATTTAAGTGGACTTATACTAATAATGACTGTAAATGTTTCCTGATCTCCATGATTCCCCAGATGAAATGTAATATTTAGAACAATTGTATTCCATTACCTTTATTTAATATAAAAGTTATAATGTAAGATCATGCCAAACTAGTTGATATGGTGTTTTATTGAGAATTTACTGTTTTTAAGCAAGTTGAATTATTCTAAGTTTTTATGGTTACACCACTTATAAATTTTTGCCATAATCCTCTAATATATTCTCTCAAAATGGATTAAAAGCAGAAATTTGATGGAAAAAAGAATGTGTGCAAGTTATTCATACATTTATTTTCACATTTTAACCCCTTTAAATTTGACTAAACCACATGAACCCATAAAACCATCATTGACCCATGAATGGAAGTGATTTGTGATCGAAACTTGTGATTTACACCACTACTTAACCCCTACATCATATTAAAACCTTAATTTAACTACATACTGCAGTGTGCAGGTGTGGCTCATGTTAAATAGGCCATTGAGTGCAGCTCTCAGTCTCCTGGCTGTCGTCCCGCTGCACTGTGAGACTGTGTTATATCCTCCTGTCGCTAACTGTCATCAGGAATCCTCATCAGAGTGAGCGCGCTCTCTCTCTCTCTCTCTCCCTCTCTCTCGCTCTCTCTCTCTCTCTCTCTCTCTCTTTCTGCAGACCTCTCAGGTGTGAGAGATGTTGGGAGGATTCCCTCAGGAGGGAAGTCACACTCAGTCCTCCCTCTGCTGTTTACACCCCCCCCCTCCCATCACCACCACTACAACCACTTTAATTGCCTCATTCTCGAGTGGAAGTGTGTTTTCTTCATTATCACTTCTAATACACCTCTCAGCACATCCACTCGCTCGGCAAAGTGTCAGCTGCCAAGTTAAGATAAGTAACTTGTGCATTTCAAGGGGCAAACAACGAGAGTCTCCTGCTGCTGTAGTCGCTGCTCGGCAGATCTTAATTGATTTGGTGGGTTGTTTTTTTTTAAACAAGTTGGCAGTGATTTGCACTCGTTTGTTTTATCTGATTCTGTTTAGTAGTAAAGTAGGTGAGACACACACACACACACACACACACACACACACACACACACACACACACACACACACACACACAACACACACACACACACACACAGAGGAACGTGTACAGTATGTCTTTTCCTTCTACTCTCTCTTATTACATGTTTTCTTTTAAACATCTATCACAGGTTATAGATGGACTTCATGCTTTAGCTTTTAACCAGACATACATACTGCAATTGTGCTCTCACACCATTTGCTTTGCAAGGAGGGATTTCAGGTCCACACGATTTAACCTCCAAATAAAGTGTGTTGATAAACTGCTGGTTCCCAATGTCTCGTAATTCAGCAATTACTTATTCTTCTACTGTGGTTATAATAATCCATGGCTTCAAAACATCCATGTAGAAACTTTTTTATGTCTAATCTTTGTGCATGTTTCTTTCTTCTTCGCCTTCTGCAAAACCCGACTGAAGTCAGTGTGTACCAAAAGAAGAAGAATAGTAATGTGTTTTATAACCAAAAGAGCCACAAGCTACGGTTCACTCCATATTATCTGATTATACATAATTTAATTTGTTAGGCATTTGCACCACTGTGGTACAATCTGAACTCTGACATTTCCCCTGTGCTAGTCTTAAAAAGGGACTCTATGTAAAAAATTAGCTTAAAGACTTTAATAGTTTAAGTTTATATGGAGCTTATTTGTTGTAAAGTTGTATTTTTATCAAGCTGCACACAGAAAACTGAGAGTACGGTCACATTTTCCATCAAAAGAGTAATGTAAGGCTGCAATCAACAATTATTTTCACCATCCATAGGTCAGGAAATAGTGGAAAATGCTGATCTTTACTCCCTGAAGCTGAAGTTATGAGTTGTATTATCTTACCAACAGTCAAAACCACAAATATGTTTATTTTAAAACACAGATACTTTACAACTAAACCCCCCAAAACACACACAAGCATTCCCTTCTCTAGTCTAGATAGATAATTTTTTTTACAAAGGTCAGAAATGGCTGATATGAGTGTTTCAGGCTCATCGCTCCAGATTTTTCCCCAAAAGGGATTGAAGGGATAGAAGCTCACACCCTGATACATATGTGATGATATGACCTCTCACATGCACTGAAGACCTCAGACTCAGACGGAGGATTTCTCATAAGGACGACCCCCCCCCCCCCCCCTGTTGCCCCACCTCACCACCTTCTTCCTGTCTCCTCTCTGATTCACTCTGACAATCTGTCACCAGCCTTTTTTTTTTTTTTACTCCTTTCCTTCAAATCTTCATGTTTGATTTCTTGTCCTCTATTTTTCTGTCAGATTTAAAGAACAGCAGTTTAAAGGTGATTCATAAGATATATTGAAAAGTCTGCACACTCATGACTATGTTTTCAGCTGCTGCCACTTTTAATAATCACTAATGGGAAACTAAAAACAGGCTTAATTTAAGACTGTTTTCAGTGTTTCTTTGGAAGTGGAGTATGGAAGATAATAGGAAATAGGAAAAGCATGTGTGACAGTATGTGGTGACCTAAATGTTAATCTAGTAAGTGCATTTTCAAACACAGAGGACTTTAGATAGATTGCAGATTGTCCTATTGGAAGCTTTATTCTTCTATGAAATGCACAACGTGTTAATAGTTTAAAAGTGATTCATAAGATATATTGAAAAGTCTGCACACCCAGACAAATATGATTGAATGCACAGATGTTTTTTGGTTAAACTCGTCCTCATCGTGCTTCATTTTTAGTCACAGTGTTGGTAACTGGCATGAAAAAGGAATAAGGAATAGTCTTTAAATATTCACAATCCCAATATAAGAAAATAAACAATCAATGCAAAGTTTCCTCGTGAATCTTTGCAAAAAACATGTCATGTTGAAAAAAAACATTGATTGCAAAATATCCATAAAAAAAAATGCAACAGTTTGTCTCTATTCCCTCCATGTTTGATCATATTAAACACTTCTATGCATGCTGATTTGAGGTGTTTGTTCAATAAAACGTTGAGTGATTTAAAGTGAACCATGACTCAGGCAGATTTAAAGCAGAAAAACATGCTTTAACATCATTTTTATGCATAATGAAACATGAAATGAAAGCACTCCTACTTCCTATAAACAAACAGGAGCTGATCTTTTTACAGCGTCAAAATCTCCCTTGATGCTTGATGTATTTAGGATATCTTCTTTTTTTTTTTTTTTACACTGCATTACATCTTAATTGAAGCTTCCTACACTGTCTTGGCAAGTGAAAGTCTCTCCTATCCAAACACGGAGCTGTTAGACTGGTTTAAATAGAGGCAGACAGGCCTTCAGGCTACTAATGTCCTTTGGGATTGTCACGGTCATCAATGAAAACACAAGACTCCACACTGGTGCACTCTCCTCCTCCTCTGTTGACTGTTTGAGCTGCATTAAAGGCAACATCCAGTACTGTAAATACATTAGATGTTATACTTCTTCTCGCAGATGTTAAACGCATGCTAAACTGACTATATGTTACTGCGCCGAGGAGAAATTAACAATGCATGACATGTTTTTCTTCCCCCTCGGGCGCCATTTCTAACAACAGAGTGCTGCTTCTTTCTTTGATGCACCTCAACTACATCACCCCATTTCCTCTCCCACCTGCCCCCCCAATCCTCTATACCTTAAAAACAACTTTGATATAAAAAACCTCAAATCTCGAGGGGCTACAATCTTTATTTTTCCCCCTTTTTCCCCTGAAACACAAAGCTCACAGGCATCACAGGCTTCGACGCAGGGCCCTGCCAAATGTTAGCCAGCCTGCCGTGCCAAGACTAGACAGGCCCTTTGCAAAGCTAACACGGCCTCGCGGCGGCTTGTGCTCGTCAGCGGCCGGCTGGTCTCATTGGCTTTATTTATAGTCGGCGCCACAAGACATCTGCTGGAGACGAGACTCTGTCCTCTGTGTCCACACAGCACCGCACAGAGGGAGCTTGTCAACATTTTTTTTCCAAGGCAAAGTGTTTGCGAGGACCTCGGTCAGAGAAAGAGGAGGAGAGATGGTGACGGCGGCGGCGGCGCTGCTGCAGCCTCGTCTCTAATAGGACGGTTGTCCCCTCCGATTGCTTTCTCCACGGCTCTGATTAACGAGACCGGAAGACAGAGGGAGGCTTCACAGTTTGTTGTGTCTTGTGCGTTAGCCGATGTTTACTCGATCTGAGAGCTGTTGTTTGTTTGGTGTCTTCAGTCTGGTCGGCGCTCGCCACTATTTTGGGACACTGACACTTGGATGAAGCTCGGCAGTCGTCTGATGTGGCCTCGCCTTTTCATCCCCTCCCTCCTCCTCCTCCTCTTCCACCCCATCCATGTCACACAGAGTTTCTCTTCCTCTCTCTCTCTCTCTCTCTCTCTCTCCCCCCGTTCTCTTCACATCGATCACGTCTGCATCTCTCTGGCTGACCGTGCTTCGGGGGCCTTGACACAAAGTGCCGGGGACAGCTCTTTGCTCTTCCCACAGAGCTGGGGGTGGAGTGAGACCGCCGCCACAGAGGGAGACAGTGTGGAAATACTGTGATTACATGTTCCTGAAAAGAAGAAAAACCTGAGAAAAAGCCTCATTTACAAACAGAGGTGTCTCCTGAGGATGCAACACCAAAAAAATCTAGAGTTTCTGCAAAATTGTGACCCCTGAGCACTGATTTTAGTGATGTGCAGCTCAAAAAGTCGAGACAGTGCAGGCTTGATGAAACTGGTTAGACTTCTAAAAAAGCTTTCATATTTAACCCAGCTTTAAATTAGATACCTTGACAACACAATCTCCAAATCAATGCATCTGACTGTATAACAGAGCCTGGTAGGGCTCCCTGAGGATTCTCGCCATAAGTTGATTGCTCGTCCATAAAACACTGAATTGTTTCTGCATTCGTTTTTTCCTGGAGGATTGCCTGATCCATCGGATAAAAGGCAGAATTTCTGACTTTATATTGATGTTTTTTTGGGGAAAAACTATACAGTAGTTCTATAAAACCTGACCAATAAAACCCTTAACTTGAACCTCTAACCTGTCTCCTCACAGCACAGTGCTTAATTTGGAACTGGTTTTCCTGTATCAACCGAAAAAGAACCGGCTCTCGGCCAGAAAAACTGGTTCCAGAGTGGCACCAGTTCTTTGCTGGACTAGAAGAAAGAACCGCTTACGTTAGGGGGCGGGGGGTTATTGAGACCAACCACAACAAACAAGACCATGTGGTGAAAAGATAAGGAGTGAATTATCCCTTTAACATTTGACTGATGGTGAAAATCATACACATTTGTGTTGTGAGTTAGCTGTACTCTGCCGGCTAACGTTAGCTTACAACAAAGGCTAACGTAACCATCTCAATCCTGTCGAGCAGCACAAATACGTTGTACAGTATCTGCCGTGTTTGGATGCAAACCAGGAGCAACAGCTTAGCAAACGCGTAGTCTGCCATAGTTGTTGTTGCTTCTTCTTCTTCTTTGTATTATTGTTGCTTCGAAGACGGCGCGAGTCTTTATGGGAAAGCAGCGACGTGACTGACGTATATGGTGACGTAATGACGTGGCTCCCTAAACACCTCGAGCCGGGGAAAAGCAATTTGGTTCTCAGCTGGTTCACAGTTGAACCGACTGTGAACCAGCACCAGCACTAGAACTGCTTTGGTGGAAAAGGGGTATGACAGGCTGTTTTCTGGTTTTAAGGCTCTGTTTTCCAACTATATCCTGTTAGGTTTGGTCCATTTTACTCCAAACCAAAGACCAGAACAAACTGGATGTGTGAAAAGTGGTTTAGAGGTATTAAAACTGGCACAAAAAGGAAGGAAGTGTGATTTTTTGCAACTGGGCACTGTTTCACTTTAATTTATCCTGCCTGGACTTCTTAAACTCTTTAAACCTGATTCTGCAATTTCTCAATTTAAGAGTTTTCAGGTACTCAGCAACAAAATATGTATCAGGTAACATTAATTTGAAAGGAATTAATTAACTTAAGGTAAGGTAAGGTAAGGTAAGGAATCTTTATTGATCCCCTTAGGGAGAAATTCAAAAACTGACACACCAGTAGCTGCATTAATGGTTAAAGTGATAAAAAAATATATAATAAAATAAACTATATACAATAAACAATGTCAAATAATCTGCAATTTTATAAATCCTGATAATATATATCAAGCGTGTTAATCTCAAATTTGTGAGAAGAAAATTAGAGTAAAAACATTATTCTTATTATTTCTAAATATATATATATATATTTATATTCCATATATCGATGTGCTGTGTTGTGCAAAATGCCTGTGTTGATTCATGTCCAATAAATAATGAAAAAAAACATGAAAAACAAACAGTGTACATAAAATATAAACCAAGCTGTTATCATTAGGCAAGACATATCATACAAAATATGCAAATAGTGCAAAAAAAAAAGAGAAAAAAACATAATGTATTTTTCTTCTTGGAGGCCATATGTAGAGCAGTAAATCACATACTGAGAAAAAAAAAGTAAAATATGAAATGTTTCAGCACTAATGTCTGAATCTATCCTCGCAGCATCTGGGCCATTTGAGCTCTTTAGTAGGAATGAAATAACATTGTTGCTTAGTCTCCTTTTACTTTCTCTTTTTTCTCTCTAAAGTTTCATCTGTATAACAATATTGAAAAGCATTAGTCTTAATCTGCAAGCTTCCTTTTACTTTTTTGTTGTTGTTGTTGTTGTTGTTGTTGTATAGTCTTAGAAGATACATCTGGTTCCTCTGGTCTTGTAATTCCTCGGGAAGTCGGGATTTTATTAAAAAAAAGGAAAAGTGAAAACAATTTCTACAACAGTGAAAGGATTAAGTAGGAGGAGGAGGACGAGGAATGGTTTGTGTTAGGACATTTAGCTGCTGCTGGAGAATGAGATTAATGCCGCTAACGTGTTGCACTTTTCTTTTTCTTTTTTTTGCAGCTGCACACAAAAGTTGCTGGTAATCCTTAATGGATCAGAAATAGTAAAGCCTCATCCTCATCACTCAGACAAAACTGTTTAAGCTTTTTGACACAAAGAGTATGTGTATGCAAGGGTACTTTATTTTTTATTCTTCTTTTATATCAGAAAAAATGTCAAAATAAGCCCCTTTATTATAAAACTGACTGTAGATTAGATTTGCATATGCGCTGTTTGCAGTTATCCTCTTTTTGCAGCGTTACATGGGACTCAGATTGGTTTTCTTGAGTTCTACAAAGAAGATTTAGATCTAAAGGTCATGTAATTGTTTATTTTTCATAGCCAGACTAAAAAAAACCATTTTTTATGATTGTTACTTGTACTCATCCACCTCTACACCTTCGAACAACTCACCTTAAAATACAGACCAGTAACGCAAAGCTCAAATATACGGGACAAAGTGCTGTCAGTGAATGCATCAGCAGCAGCAGCAGCAGCAGCAGCAGCAGGTTTCTGACATGATGTGGGAAACTGAAATGTTTTAAATGTTGAAATCATGACCTTACAACTCCAAATTTATATTAGATATTTGTTTCTAATGCTTGGACAAAGAAGGGAAATGAAGCTTTTATGTTTTCTGCTGCTGCCACTTTTAATAATCACTAATGGGAAACTCAAATCAGGCTTAATTTAAGACTATGTTGTTATCTGTTATCAGTGTTTCTTTGTTTGTAAATGTTTTTTATGAGTATGAATAGGAATAGGAAATAGGAAAAGCATGTATGACAGTATGTAATGATGCAACACAGCATTTTATACACAGAGGACTTTAGATAGAGTGCAGATTGTCCTATAAAACTCTCACTTAACACCTTTCTCAAATGCTAATAGTTCAAATTGGAATCTTATAATAAAACTGAGCTAAATAAAAAAAGTGTGTAAAATCCACTATATTATCTACACCAGATATTGTAGATATTATGTATGTTCATCTGAAACCACTGGATGCCATTTATACCATCATGCTAAATAACTTTATTCTTCTATGAAATGCACGACTGTTAATAGTTTAAAAGTGATTCATAAGATATATTGAAAAGTCTGCACACTCATGACTTACACAGACAAATATGATTGAATGCACAGATGTTTTTGGGCTAAACTCGTCCTCATCGTGCTTCATTTTTAGACACAGTGTTGATAACTGCCATAAAAAAGCAATAAGGAATAAGGAATAGTCTTTAAACATTCACAATTGCAGTAGAAAGAAAATAAACAATGCAAAGTTTCCTCATCAATCTTTGCAAAAAAACATGTCAAGTTAAAAAAAATATGCAAAAAAAGAGTGCAGATTGCAAAATATCCATAAAAAAAATGCAACAGTCTGTCTCTATTCCCTCCAGGTTTCAATATATTAAACACTTCAGTGATTTAAAGTGAACCATGACTCCAGATCACAGGATGAGTTAGCTTTAAAAGTTCATCATACCAACTATGAACTATGAACTTTACAACCCAAATGAAAACACACTCTGAGGGACTTTAAAACTCTATAAACTGATATTTTTAAATAATATTTATGCTTGTTTTAATCAGTGTGTGTGTTTGCTATGACTGATTTGAGTTACTTCACATTGTCTTCTTATGTTACATGCAAGCATATACTGTTTATTATTGGTCTAATAAAGCTTAAAATGCAAAATAATCTCAACTAAAGGGCCACTTACTAGCTTTTTAGAGCTTCCTGTCAGCATTTAAAGGAGCTGGATCAGGTGGCACCTAACTGTAACTGTGCAGAGTCTCATAAAGATAAGCGTCATATTGAGTTTTGTCTCCGACTTAAATGGGATCTAACTAGTTCAATAAGGTTAAATTTAAAAATACATATGAACTTATTGCTTATTTTTTCCCCACAGACAAAATAAAACTGTCTGTATAAGAAATCTGCACATATTTTAGGTGACCTAAATACACTTCTTAAAGTCATTTTTGAGATTTTTAGTTAGAGAAGTGTCAGCTGTGCCTTCTGTTTTACAGTTTTAGATGAAGCAGAATATCGAACTCTTGTCCTGTGTGATGTTTTTCATGAATGTGGAGATTTTAAAGATCTGAGGAGGCCGTTATACACACACATCACATATCACATGTCAGATATTTTTTTAGGGTTATTCATTTAACAACTATCCAAAGCAACAAGTTCTTACACATAATAAAGTCTTACTAGCAAAACTGGGTGAAACAGGTTAAAGCCATTATAATAATAATAATAATAATAATAATAATAATAATAATAATAATAATAATAATGATAATAATAATAATATAAAAAATAATAATATAAATAAAAATAATAATAGTGTAATAATAATAATAATAATAATAAAAATAATAATACTAATAATAATAATAATAATAATAAAAAATAATAATAATAGTGTAATAATAATAATAATAATAATAAAAATAAATAATAATAATAGTGTAATAATAAAAATAAATAATAATAATAGTGTAATAATAATACAAATAATAATAATAGTGTAATAATAATAATAATAGTGTAATAATAATAATAATAATAATAATAATTTAATTTAACTGAGGATCCAATTCAAAATCCAATATAAAAGTTAATCAATCACTTAAATCAATCACTATTTCTCTACCAGATTTAAAGTCATATTCCAAAAAATGTATTTATTCATCATGTTGGAAAGATATGCTTGAAAGAAAAAAGGGTTAAATCAATAAATTAAATGTGTAAAAACCTCCCAAAAACATTTAAATAATCAGAATAATAACAGACTTCTGTTCTGCAGGTATTTAAAACAACAATTATGCACTTTAAATAACTTTTAAATATGTATCAATTAGCTTTAAATGCTGCCAGATTTACTGATTCAAAGATCTACTTTGGACACTTTTGACTTCTGACTACATGAAGTTCATAAATGAGTCAAACAAACTTCAGCATCAAACCATCAGAGCGTCTTTTCACTCTGCAGCTCCTCACTCAAACTATACGAGACGCCTGATGAGAAAACACTGCAGTCATTTGTTAACGTCTTTTATTTATTATCACTTGCTCACTCGCTGCTGCTGATGGGAAGAATTAATTTTTTTTTTAGGAAATTACTTCTGAATATGAGAATCTAACTTTCTGAGTGCCCGAGCAATAAACAGCCAAAAGCGACCTCGTTGAGATTTATCAAACTCTTAGACGTTAATCGCTGTGTAAATCTAACCTGGGAATGAAATTAAACTGATGTATCACTTAGAAGTAAAGAGAGAAACTTGTTCAATTAAATGGACTCTCCTAGCTGCCACTCACACCTCGTCCATTTAGGTCAGTTTCACCTTAACCCTCCTGTTATCCTCGAGTCAAGGAAGGAAGGGAGGAAGAAGGAAAGAAAGGAGGGAGGAAGGAAAGGAGGAAGGAAGGAAAGGAGGAAGAAGGAAGGAAAGGAGGAAAGGAGGAAGGGAGGAAAGGAGGGAGGAAGGAAGAAGGAAAGAAAGGAGGGAGGAAAGGAGGGAGGAAGGAAGGAAAGGAGGAAGAAGGAAGGAAAGGAGGGAAGAAGGAAGGAAGGAAGGAAGACGGAAGAAAAAGGAGGGAGGAAGGAAGGGAGGGAGGAAGAAGGAAAGAAAGGAGGAAGGAAGCGAGGAAGGAAGACAGAAGGAAAGTAGGGAGGAAGACGGAAAGAAAGGAGGAAGGGAGGAAAGGAGGGAGGAAGGAAGAAGGAAGGAAAGGAGGGAGGAAGGAAGGAAGGAAGGAAGGAAGATGGAAGGAAAGGAGGGAGAAAGGGAGGGAGGAAGAAGGAAAGAAAGGAAGAAGGAAGGGAGGAAGGAAGACAGAAGGAAAGTAGGGAGGAAGAAGGAAAAAAAGGAGGAAGGAAAGGAGGAAGAAGGAAGGAAAGGAGGGAGGAAGGAATGGAGGAAGGAAGACGGAAGGAAAGGAGGGAGGAAGGAAGGAAGGGAGGAAGAAGGAAGGAAAGAAGGGAGGGAGGAAGAAGGAAAGAAAGGAGGAAGGAAGGAAAGGAGGAAAGGAGGAAGGGAGGAAAGGAGGGAGGAAGGAAGAAGGAAGGAAAGGAGGGAAGAAGGAAGGAAGGAAGGAAGGAAGATGGAAGGAAAGGAGGGAGGAAGGGAGGGAGGAAGAAGGAAAGAAAGGAAGAAGGAAGGGAGGAAGGAAGACAGAAGGAAAGTAGGGAGGAAGGAAGGAAGGAAGGGAGGAAGAAGGAAATAAATGAGGAAGGGAGGAAGAAGGAAGGAAAGAAGGGAGGAAGGAAGGAAGGAAGGGAGGAAGAAGGAAATAAATGAGGAAGGGAGGAAGAAGGAAGGAAGGGCAGGGGAAGGGAGGAAGGTAGGGGGGAGGAAAGAAAGAGAGAAGGAAGGAATGAACAGTCAAAACAGACGGGGTCAATTTGACCCGGGAGGACGACACGCAGGTTAAATTTAACTCTTTATATTGAGACTCTGCTGCTTCAACATGCAAACAAAGTATAAATATAAACGCTTCAGATGCCGCTGGACATTAGTAATGATCATTTAGTGCAGAATCGGCCCAAAAAAGGTTCAATCTGAGTTTGCAAAGCATGAAAACTGCTGCTTCAAAGGTGTTTTTTCCCACTTTGAGCATAAATAGAACAATCTGAAAAACAATGCATAGATATATATACAGAAGGCCTCCATTAAAACACTACCATAGAGAGTTTTGGGGGGATATTACATGACTTTTTTGCTTTTTTTGGGTCATTTTGTATTTTTATATTGCAGATTAAGGTCAATTAAGTTACCATATATGGTTCCTCGCTGGTTTATAAAGGGGGAAAATAAGTATTGAATGCGTCAACATTTCTTCCAGTAAATATATGTCCAATGAGGTTACTCACTATAAGTTTTCACCAGACTTTGGTTTATTAACTCAATAAATCTACACATATAAAGAAATCAAAACATTTAAGTCCATAAATAAAGTTATGTGGAATAAAGTGGAATGAAACAGGGGAAAAAAGTATTGAACACTCTAAAAAAAGTTACCAAATAAAGTGATTTGCCTAATAAAGGGTTAATATATATACAGTAATGTGGAAAACTAGCTTTGTTGTTTTAGCAAAAGTTTGAATAAGCATATATATTTATTTTTTAGTTTCTTTATTAAAATACAAAAAAGAAAATACAGGAAATATGTCCCCAAATTAAAGAAACAAAACACATTTTTTTAGGATAAAATTGCTTCTACAGGTCTTTTATGTCTGTCAAATGTTTGTGATCTTTGCAATTTTGGATGTTATGATGTGACTGAAAGTTTGTTTTATACATATTAGCAAGCTTCCAATGAGTTAAACAGCATGTGTATGTGTTTTTCACATCAGTCATTTTGACATGAAATAATAAGACAAATACAGATGTTAGCAATGATATTAATTAGGGTTTAATTCCATTAAGGTTTAAGAGAGTCAGGTTCCTGCTATAGCTCAAGTTTAAGGTGAGGTCACACTAAATACTTTATACCACTTAAGCCTATAGAAGCTGTTTTTTCCTGTTTTTTTTAATACTACGCACACATTTCCTTTATTTTCTGGTTGTATTCTAATAAAGAGACTATATAAATAATTATATATGGTCATTACAGCATTGCTAAAACAACACATCTAATGGTGGACTAAGACTTTTGCACAGTACTGTATATATATATATATATATATGTGTATATAGGGCACTCATTGAAATTTAAATCCTAGAGAGTTATTGGGGGATATAACATAACTTTTTTTTTTTTTTTTTTGCCATTTTTAATTTATGTTATAAATCAAAGTCAATGACGTTACCATAAATAGAAATCCACATGTTTCGACAAGCTCACAGAGAAGCATGGGGAGGCTATTTTAGATGTTTTATTCCCCTGATAAAGGGTTAATACATATAATAAAACACATTGTGGTCATTTATTTAAAACATTCACACATTAAAAATAATGTAAATAATGCAAAATCAGCAGCTTCTGTGCAAAATTGCTCATTCTTCTTAACTAAATAGATGCTTTATATATTATGTATTATTTAAAGGTTATTATGCAATGGTTTTACTGGTCTGGCCCACTTGAGATCAAATTGGGCCTTTTGTGACACCTGACCTAAAATGAGTTTGACACCCCTGATTTAGTGTTTCTCGGCTGTGGTTTGACTGACAGACATCAGGCTGCAGTTCCTCCATCGGCCTGCGGAGGTCACTCTGTACCTGCTGTGTGGACGCGAAGGCCACCCACCGAATATGAAAAGCTGCCTCACATAAAACAACATTAAAACTGATGAATAGAACCTGTCTGCTAGTGAAAAGGAGACACTGACTGTACAGTATGTGGCCGCGCAGGATGCAGCCATCATCACAATTATTATCTCAATGTTATTTTTTTGCTCGGTTATTTCAGTCCTCCGCCTCCTCACACACACACACACACACACACACACACACACACACACACACACATTAAAAAGAAATGCTGGTTAAAGATAACAGAAAAATGCCATAAAGTAGATTTTTTTTTAAATGTGTGCATGTGATGAAAAGTTACATTTTATTTGCAGCATTATTATTTCTTAATGAGTGCATGAGCTAAATAAAAGGTATCTTGTATTTTACTGCATGACTCTTCAAAAATTACACTTTTTTTCTACATCCTTGAATTAACATTACAATTTAATTGACTTTTAATGCTATTTTTTTTTTTTTTTAAATGCCATTTACCATTTAAAAAAACAATGTCCATCTGAATGAGCGGCTCACTGAATCACGTACAGTAAATCACAGATTAAGCTCAGTTTGTTGCTGCTCGCTGGTTTCGCTGTGTGGCTGCAACAAAAGGCTCACAGCTGCAGAGCGATGAATCCGAAAACAGGGAGGAAGAAAAAGAAGAAGAAAAAAAAAATTAAAAAATCCTCCACTTCCCTCTGCAGGCAGCACGTGGTGCTATGGTATCTCTGTCTGCACCTCTATAAAGACATCAACTCCCATGCATGAGTTAAACTGGCCTCTGCATCAGGACAATAATAAATAACACACCAATTGGAGGCTGATTCAACTGGTATGATTTATTAAAAGTTAGTGCATTAGATCAGGGCGATGACTTGAAGTTATGATTAAGGGAAAATGACAGGATTGGGACACGCTGGACGATGAAAAATAGATGCGTGGACGGACAGACGCTCAAGCAGATAGATCTCATTTGATAAATAATTCACAGTTAGATTAAACCAGATTGAGATACAAGCTGACCCTTTTTTTTTTTTTTTGGTAAGTGGGTTTTTAGAAAAGATTGGCTCCAAACCTACAGCCGCCACCATGCAGGAAAAGCTCTCGAGCTGGTGGCATGTTGCTCTCTGAGAATCATTATTGTCATCATATGCAATCCAGTATTAAGATGGATGCTGCCTGATCCCATCAAGATAATGGGTTTCATGTCTTCTGGCGTTAAAGGGGAGGGAGGTATAAGGGGTTGGATGATGGTAGTGGGACAGAGATCTCTGCTCTGCTGCTGATTTCTTTTGTTTCCTGTCTCATCTCTGCAGGCATTTGGTGACCCTGTGAGTTTACAGCAACGTGCAGCATCGTCTAAAACGTTTAAATTAATACCTCAGAAGTTTGGGAAAGGCGTCCTCAGGTTGGGAGGCAGAGAGAGAGGAGAGATTTTTTTCTTTTTTTTAGGTTTCCAGCCAGCACAAAAGAGGGACGCTCTGTTCACAGCAGAAGGGTTGTTGTGTGTCTGTAATGAGGAGGGAGAGAGAGAGAGAGAGAGAGAGAGAGAGAGAGAGAGAGAGAGAGAGAGAGAGAGAGAGAGAGAGAGAGAGAGAGAGAGAGAGAGAGAGATAGTGGGGGTGGTTAGTCTTCACCCTGTCACCCCAGGGGAGGCCATGTTGCATCTGTTTCAGGCTGCGTTCACACTAAAATACCTTCATGATCATTTCTGTATTTTTCTGCTATAGCTCCTACCTGATTCTGGATGTTAAAGAAACACAAAAACACAAACTGACAGCTTGTTTTGTTTGTTTGCAACTCAGTATTTAGCTGAGCAGGGGTGGAAAATACTTTATAGATGTCTTACTAAAGCAAAAGTACAAAAAAACACCACATTATAGAACTACATTACAAGTTATAGTCCTAGATTTAAATTTGCACTGAGGGGAAAAGTACAAAATGTGCCGAAAGTAACAAAAATAAAGTACTTATCATGCATATTAACCCATTATAATGTTGTAAATTACTGATACATTGACCTACATATACAAAGCAATCATACTAGTTCTGCTTATGTGCAGTAAAATATTATGCAGTGATTTTACTGCATGTTTAAAATGGAAAAACAACATGCAGTGGAATAAAAAGTACAATATTTTCTGTTTAAATCTGCAGCAGAGGATTTAGATTTATACATATGTATGTTTAGGATATATATAATCTATATAATGCAGGTATGAGATTAAAAAATGTGCTTCACAGAGTTTATGTGTTGTTCACATCAATTATAAAAGCAGCAACGATGGGAAAATGCATTCAAATGGTAGATTAAGGTGCATTAAGGTGAGCATTATTGTATTTAAGTAAGAAGGGGAACGCCAGTGATTTTCATGAAACTGAGAAGACAATAAAAGAAAAGGGTACAAATCAAAACAGCAGGGATCTTATCTTTTAATCTGTAGTATGGATCTAGCTCCATACTATACAGACGTTTTCTCGCTTCTTAACACCCACACGTCTTTCAAACTCCATGCTTTCAGTTTGTAATGTAAGCTTTCTGTGCTGAGATATCTAAGACAGCACCTAGGATTATTTTCTCCGATTTAATAAAACACCTACACAACTTTATTTAACAGTTTTGACGGATTTACCTGAACTTATCATGAAATATAAACTGATCTTTGTGTGTAAATTTGGTGGAATTGCCTTTAAAGTCTCATTTTATTACACACGTTTAAACATCAGCCAGTGCAGAAAGAATATATCAGCACTTAAAAACACTAATAATAAAAAAAATCAGGTTGATAATAGCAGAAATAACTTGCTTGGCTTTCAGCTACATCTCAGTGGATGGACTTCACTCCGTTGCCATGGAGACGGTTTAGTTATCACATCACTTTGAGGGGAACTCCATCGATTTCAACACATCAAAGTGTGTTTCCAGAGAGTAAAAAGTAGAATAAAGCTTTTTGTGCCAAGTGAAATCTGATAAACTGATGCTGATGTCATTTGACACAACAGTCGGGGCTGAAGACGAGTTTGAAAAATGAAAAAAACATCTGGAGGCTAGCAGCTCAATCCCAGACCGAACTATCTGCAGTCGAGTTGCAAAATAAAATGTAATTGTAATCTGTTACTGAGATAAAATATGTCATTAAATTAAAGTTACTTATGAAAATGTTGATGATTATAAAAGGAGGTTACATCTGAAGTCAGACCTTTAAGATTTTACTCATTTTTTAATATTTAAAATGTTACTGAATACATATATTGCTGTTTTTAATTCTTTGAAATCAATATTTTCTTATATTCAGTAAATAAATCATGACGTGGGCTTAAATGGTGACAC
>NC_084973.1:30067576-30075076 GCF_963691925.1 Scomber scombrus
CTGCATGTTTTAAAGAGACAGGAGCTAAAACGGCTTGTTGGAACCAGAGGCTGAACTGAGGAGCTGCATAAAGTTCCAGTATAAGATAAATAAGGAGTAGTTTGAAGTGTAAATAATGCAAATATATTTTAATAAAGCTCCAGAATTAAAATATAGATCTAGTTATAGTTTTCCTTTTACTCTCTACAAGGAGGTGAGTGTCATACTAAATGTGTTTCTTAACCCTCCTGTTGTCCCCAGGTCAAGGAAGGAAAGGAGGAAGGGAGGAGGAAAGAAGGAAAGGAGGAAGGAAGGAGGGGGGCTGATATCGTACCTCTAACGCTGCAAAACCTGTTGCCAGACTCCATTCACACAAACACATATACTGACTGAGTGCTTTAAAAAGGCAAACTGGGAGGGTGTGCATGAGCTGATGGTTATGGTGAAATGATAAACTAGGGGAGCAAATAAATAAAAATGATCCATAAAACAGGAGAAACTATTTCAACAAATGATATTAAATGTGAAGAATGAACATTTTTGACATTTTGGGTTAATATATGTTGAATATATTTCCTTCTTTGTATGTTAAGTTCATCAAATTTCAGGTAAAAAAAAAAAAGAAGATGGTTAAAATGGGTCAAATTTGTCAGTATGTAAGGGGTTAAATACAGGCTTTATGTTTCTACTGTACTGGTTGGCCAAATTATAACTAACCATACTATATAACAACTATGTATGCTAGTTATCTTGCATGCTCATCTTGAATGTTATAGCAATGAATATGTAGCAAAAAGTGTGTTTCATCATATTTCATATTTGTGTTTTTTCACCTAATTAACTTCTCTGCTGGTTATTTAGTCTTTAAAATGATCCTTTTTTGGCTCCGTCCATCCAAACTGGACACAAACAAAAATAATGAGATTATTTTTGGCTCCACAGCAGCTCTGCTTGTGAAAAATACAACACTCAGACCTCCTAAAAGTTTGTGGTTCTGGGTCGATAAGACCGGTTTTAATCCCCTCACATAAAGATCAACGTCTGCTGGTGGTGATATACCCCGTCTGTTTTGACTGTTCCTTCTTTCCTCCCTTCCTTCCTTTTGTCTGTCCTTCCTCCCTCCCTCCTTCTCTCTTTATTTCCTTCCTCCCCCTTTCTTCCCTCCTTCTTTCCTTCCCTCCTTCCTTCCTTCCTCCATACACCTTCCTTCTTTCCTCCCTCCCTCCCTCCTTCTCTCTTTCTTTCCTCCAACCTAGCTTCCTCCCTTCCTTCTTTCCTCTGTCCTTCTTTCCTTGCTTCCTACCTTCCTCTTTTCCTTTCTCCCTCCCGCCCTCCCTCCTTCCTTCTTTCCTCCCTCCCTCCTACCTTCCTTCTTTCCTCCTTCCTTCCTTCCTTTCCTTCCTCCCTTCCTTCTTTCCTCCCCCCTAGCTTCCTCCCTTCCTTCTTTCCTCTGTCTTTCTTTCCTTCCTTCCTCCCTTCCTCTTTTCCTTTCTCCCTCCCTCCTTCCTTCCTTCTTTCGTCCCTCCCTTCTACCTTCCTTCCTTCCTTCTTTCCTCCTTCCTTCCTTCCTCCTTCCTTTCCTTCCTTCCTTCCTCCCTTCCTTCCTTAACTCGAGGACAACAGGAGGGTTAAGGCTCACGCAAACAAACAAATACCCTCCTCTCCTACTCCTCTCCCAGCACTCGTCACCCTGTCTCGTCCCAGTGACAGAGGCAGGTGCTCGGTCCAGGTGGGCCTGCCAACAACGTGAGGCTGGCACAGACCCGGCAGAGGGGGGGGTCTGACCGGGCCAGGAGTCATCCACCGGGGGGCTGATATCGTACCTCTAACGATGCAAAAACCTGTTGCCAGACTCCATTCACACAACACATATACTGACTGAGTGCTTTAAAAAGGCAAACTGGGAGGGAGTGCATGTGTGGGTGAGCTGATTGTTATGGTGAAATGATAAACTAGGGGAGCAAATTAGCCCCCGAGTTTGAATCTGAGCGTGTGTGTGTGTGTGTTTGTGTGTGTGTGTGTGTGTGTGTGTGTGTGTGTCGAAGCTGATGAACCACGCCTGGAAGACGATCATTAGTGAGTCAAATACCAGCACAAATGGCCGCCCGCGATAATGGCTGACATTCATCTATGTCTGAGTCTTGTCCAACTCGCCGCTAAACGCTCACACACAAACAGAGGGGAGCTGAAGTCAGACGAGTATTGTTTTTTAAAAAAAGAAGAAGAAAAGATAAAAAGAAAAAAGTTTGTGGAGGAAAAAGAGAGAGAGAGAAAAACTCATCTTGAAGTAAGAAGCATGTTTACCTGTTGAGCTGATGTTGCCAGTAATAGTTAGAGGGCTAATATTTAACATGTTACTGAATACATATATTGCTGTTTTTAATTCTTTGAGATCAATATTTTTTATATATTTACTAAATAAATCATGACGTGGGCTTAAATGGTGTCACAGTACCAATTAAGCTCCATGTTAGACTTTTGACTTCATTCATCAAATATCTTTATTTTATATTCCAAAATCTACATGAACTAATGAATACATTTTAAATGAGAGATAAATGTTGCTTTATAAGAAATGATCTCCCTTATAAATCATTAAACTTTGTGTGGTTACTGTTTATATGGATGGTGGTTGAATGAGTCAAAGCTCTCGTACAGTCGAGACGAACTCTTAAATATCGGAACAAATGTGCAACAATGGGACAACTTGTGCAACGCTGCTTTCAAACTGCTTTTAAATGCTTTAAAAAAGTATATATTTATTGATTTGGGATGATTGTGTATGTGTGTGTGTTTGTGTATGTATTACTATCTGTTTTCTATTTTTTTATATTCAGGCACGACACAGCAAATTTTGTTGTTCTTCTAGTGCAATGGCAATACATTTTATTTTATTCTATGTCATGATTCATGAAAAACAGCTGAACTTAGATTTTGGTGCTTAAGGAAGGAAGGACAGAAGGAAGGAAGAAAGGAAGGAAGGAAGGAAGGAAGGAATGAATGAATGAATGAATGAATGAATGATGGACAGAAGGAAGGTAGGAAGGACAGAAGGAAGGAAGGAAGGAAGGAAGGAAGGAAGGAATGAATGAATGAATGAATGAATGAATGAATGATGGACAGAAGGAAGGTAGGAAGGACAGAAGGAAGGAAGGAAGGAAGGAAGGAAGGAATGATGGACAGAAGGAAGGTAGGAAGGACAGAAGGAAGGAAGGAAGGACAGAAGGAAAGAAGGAAGGAAGGAAGGAATGAATGATGGACAGAAGGAAGGTAGGAATGACAGAAGGAAGGAAGGAAGGAAGGAAGGAAGGAAGGAAGGAATGATGGACAGAAGGAAGGTAGGAAGGACAGAAGGAAGGAAGGAAGGACAGAAGGAAAGAAGGAAGGAAGGAAGGAATGAATGATGGACAGAAGGAAGGTAGGAATGACAGAAGGAAGGAAGGAAGGAAGGAAGGAAGGAAGGAAGGAAGGACAGATGGAGGGAACATTTACCCTAACAGCTGAAAACATTGGTTAGAAAATTAGAAAAGTAATCAAATGTAATAAGTTACATTATTTTAATTAAGTAATTGAAATAGTTACATTACTTTTTACATTTGAAATAGAGTAACTAGTAATCTGTAACCCAACCCTGCCACTTATAATGAGTACACTGACCTCATTTTAACCCTAAATGAATTTTAAAAAACGCAGCATTACGAGCAGAGAACGACGGAAAGTGTTAAAAAAAAATCTGAGACGCAGCATCCTGAAAATAGATCCAACAAAATATTCCTCATGTATGATGAAGCAGTGCAAAAGAAAAGGAAATAAAAAGCTTGTTGCGTAACATTTTAACACTCACCCACTTCGGTGTGATCAATCAGGCGGCCGTGCACAGTCCATCCCTCTGCCCCCCCATCTGTTATTACAAGTGCTGTCCATATAACAGGCGCCTGTCAATTTCGCCTGCTTTTTTTATTGACTCATCCTCTGAGCCATGGAGGGGTTTCAATCACAATTATCATTTTTTATGAATACATTTTCATGAATATATTAGCGTCCTCCCCACCACCGCCACCCACCACACACATACACATACGTACACATTTGGTGGAGTGTTGTTTTCTCACAGTTAATCAGTGGCCAGATAAATCAGAGGCCATATTTGCGGTCCATCTGCTGGGAAGGTGCAGTGGGCTCCAGACGCCATTCAAAACATGCTGGACAATAACAGGAAGTGGAAAGACAAGCAGACTTTTGCAGACATCACACTTTGCTTTTCACTATGTTCTATACAGAAGTCAGGATGAGAGGATTTCTCTTTTCTGACTCTGTGTGTTGCAACTGGTCTATAAACTTTGCCAACTAATTTTGTTTTTTTTAATCAGTTAAACCCTGTTTTTAGAAAGCTAGACCCCTCATCAGCTTACCTGGCAAAGGTGCAGTCCCTTAAGTTCTTATAGCACCCATTAAAACTCCTAAATCCCTACATTTCCTCATTGATCACAGTTAAACTTAAGTGTAACTTTTAACTTTTAACCCTTTATTGGGTGAATAATATTTGTTAACTTCCATAAACATCCCTCCTCATGCCTCTCTGTGAGGTTGTAGAACCATGTAGATTTCTTATATATAGACTTTTTGGAAAATGTTTGTTGTATATGGTAACTGACCTGGCCTTGATTGCACCATAAGAATTAAAAACATTTAAAAAAGTTATAAAAACGTCTTGTAACATCCCCCAATAACTCTCTAGGGTAGAAATTTTGAATTTCCAAGTATTTCAATTAATGTCCCATAAAGGGTTAAACATCAAATTCCTTTTTTAATAAAAAATAAAATCAGTTTTAGATGCAAAGCACTTATTAAACTTGCTTATGACTCACATTTATTGTTAAGATTCTCAACATGAGGGAAGCTGTTCACTGTCATAGTCGACCTGTGCCTCCTTTAGTGCTGGAAGAAAAGGAAGGCTAACAACAAAGTCGTCTTCCCACCCAAACTCTTGGTGGCCTCTCAAACACCATGGACTTTATACCAGCAGGAAATGTACCAAAGTGAAGCAAGATGAGAATCAAGTCTACTGGAAACAGCTCAAGATTGGAAGATAAATGCCGATCTAGACCAGGATCTGATCCAATGGTCAGCCTCACGAAAGGCCCTGTTCATCACGGGAAGATGCAGTTAGTGAATAGTACAAATGCAAATAGGTGAATGACTCTGATCTAGTAACTACAGCAGAACAAAAAGCAGAATAAAACCACCAGGCTGCTGAAAGGGTTGAGAGTCTGAGGACAGGACAACTAACAGGGCATCACATCACTGGCAGAAGCTGCAGAGTGAAGCAGCAACTAGCTCTGGATTAAAGGAAATGACAAGAACTAGGCTGCAAGATGACCAACAGTAAACAGGAGGGGTAAAAAGCAGAGGGGGATGCACCTTGGATGCCAGGTGTCACCGTTGAGTCCTCTGAAGGGCTTAAGTCATGGGCTTATCAACGAAACACCAAACAAGGAGGACTCCCACCTGATGACTCTAGGGAAGTGTTTACTTCCTACTTCCACTTTAGGAAATACAGGATTGTGAACATCAAATCCTATGAGCTCAACAGCAAGACAGTCCAAGAAAGGTGGGGACATGCAATGACACTTCACACAGTATTAGGCATAAAATAAACCAAAATAAAGGCACATAACAATAAAAATAAAAAAGTAATATCAATGAAAATGCACCAGAAATCAGCCAAGCATAAACCTGATACCAATGTTGAACAACACTCTTTTATCACTGAAGACATTTTGATATGTGACAGTAGAAAAAAACATAAATAATAGAATTCAGTACAGCTGATTTCCATTTAGCTGCTTCAGTTTCAGGACCCTTGGTATTGTGCATTTAGGCTGTCATGACTCACAGAAACACCTGAATAGAAATGAACCTTCTTTAATGTTAACACCTGTGTTTTTCCTGCTATGACAAGTTAAAATATCTGCTGTTAAAAAGGCTCATCATGCCACAAGTAGGTAAATTACATTAAAAAGCTAAGTTGGAAGATCTGGAAGTCAGAGATTTCCCCACCAGGACTGGAACATATTGTTAATGCTCAAAAATAGAAAAAAGCATGGTGGTGGAAATGTGTGTTTATAGGTATTTTGCGAACAAGTAGCTGCACTCACAGAGGTATAACAAGAAACCCCAGAAAGAAACCGCAGAGAGAGAGAGAGAGAAGAAAGATGAAAGAAGCAGGGATTCAAAGATAAGACATAATCACTTAAGATTAAAAAAGGAGCAACTCTGCTGGTAAGTCTCTGAAACTCTGAATAAAGACCCAAACGGTAGCCGGGTGCTCTGTTATTCCAGATGGCTTTATGGGTCATGAAAGAGTGATTCACGCGTCGCATTAAAAGTGCTTGTCGCTGGCCTGCCGTCTAACCGCTCCTCTCCTTAAAAACCGGGAAGCACCCCATCAATTATTTGCTAAGCAGCCATACTGAAGATCTCACTTTGAACAGTGTGTGGGGACGGCAGCCCTGTCAGCGTGATGATAGATGCACTGGAGGCTCACGCTGCCCCCAGCACGCCTCTCTGAGGGTCGGCAGCTGTACAAAGGCCCGGGCTACGTGTGAGTGTGTGTGTGTGTGTGTGTGTGTGTGTGTGTGTGTGCAGAACAGCAACACACACACACACACACACACACACACAAATATAGAAATACATATGCAAGCACACTCTGAAATCTCAGGGATGCACAAATACACCTGCAGAGCAAACCTATAGTGCATACACAGTGTTGGGGAGTAACTAGTTGCATTTAACAGCGTTACGTTATTTAATTACAAAATAAATGTAACTGTAATCTATTACAGCTACTGAGAAAAAGTTGAAAAAAGAAGAAAGTGTTGATGATTACAAAGGGGGTTACATATGAAGTCAGACTTTTAACCCTTACATACTGTTCATACACGGTCGCCAATAAAGTTGGAATAAAATATTTTTTACCTCTTTCCATGAAATGATTGTGACAATGTGATTTATTCTTGATAGATAAAGTGTAAATATTCTCAAAATTGTATTGATCAATCTCATTTCACCTGGTCAAAAGTGATTATTGATGTGTATAAATAGAAAATAAAAAGAGGAATGTGTCTGAAAACAAAATTATTCCAACTTTATGGGCGACTGTGTATTATATATTATGTTATAATTAGTCCCTATACCAAATGTATTTTTGTGCTAATGTTTTCTTTAGATTTGACACTATTACACTTAAAATAGATTCAGCGTCACACTATATTATGATCCTATCTTATCTAAAATGAGAACATAACAGCCATAGTTATTTATGTTTATTTATTAAAAGTGAAGATTTTGACATTTGAATGGTAGGCTTCATGATAAGCTTTAAAAATGTGCAAAAATGTATACCAAAAATATATTATTTTAAAAAATATTTACATTTTTGGACATTTTGAGTCATAACATTTCAGACTTAAAAAAATTAATTTATTTGTTTTTTAAATTGCTTTAAAATTTGACCCA